>NC_034188.2:49609066-49909066 GCF_002021735.2 Oncorhynchus kisutch | reverse complement strand
GAAGTCTTGTCTCTTCTGGCTCTTTTTTGTTATGGGCAGAAAAATATCATGCTTGCTTTGAGAATGTAAATAATATATATTTTTCTATACAAACGACTAAAAAGCACTCACTAGTGAATAGCACTTAATGTTATAAATAGTATTTATATTTTTAAGAAATCCTATTTATTTTATTGCCATTTTTGTAGGAAATAGAGGTTTACAAACACTAATGCTTGGTCTCTACATTTTTTTTTTTATTGAGCTGCCCTTTTTTCAAAGCTGTTTTTTCGTTGCTGTTAATTTCATTTTGTAGCCTGAATGTTTCTTTTTGTATTCCAAAGACTGAAGCTGTCGCTCCCCGCTGAGCCCAGTCCACCAGTAGCTCTATTTGTCAATCAAGGACATTTCCATTGACTGCATGTTAGCAGCATGGAATTATTATATGCCCTTGATGGAGTCTGTTAGTGCTCATCTTTTGGAATAGCTGTCTGATATCACCTTTTCCCAGCCTTAATTCCACGCGTCACGCGGAGGCTCCAGCCAGGCCATTCAGACCTGGGCGTTTCACCGTGCGCAGTTCATTCACGCTTTAAAAAATCAATTAAAACATGTCTACAAATTTCCAAATCTCCCTTTTGGGATCAAACGCGTTCCATAATCCGCAAACTGTAAGGACAACCCGGTTTAATGCCTATAGCCACATCAGTGCTCCAAGATTCCCCATGGGGGTGTTGCCTTCATATTAATACCTGTCAATGTTTTATGTTTCTAATCGACTCCCTCGTAAAGTCCAGCATTTGGTTTGTGGCATTTACATGAGACAGGCTACACGTGGAAAGCTTTTTTAGAAGCTGATGAAGTTAGGAAAGGTTGGATGAGGCTCACTGTTTACCATTGACCACAATGCAACCCCTGTTAGAGTTCATCAACATCTCTTGCTTTGCATTTGTTGTAACTGAGCACGCTTTGCTTAGAGAACTCTGTGACTTGTAAATGTAACAGTAGTAGATTGACAGAAGTAGTCCCGGTTTTGGTGAGAATGGGGACATTGGGTCAAAAAGTGGATAGGTTGATGACCGGCATATATTTCCTCGAACGAAGCTCACCAAATTGCTGCTTTGTACAACTCTGGCTCCAGTTATCCTATAGCGAGCCACTTCAGGCCAGTGACTTTTTTTTGTTATGTTTTTGGTTTGTAATCCGTTTTTTCCTCGTAGTCTGTTGACTTTATATCTTGTAAGGCCGTCGCAGAATCTCTCCAACCCTTACCCTGCCCAGGCTGTGAAGTGAAACCATAACTTTGCCAACACTTGTGACAGGCACTGAATTAACATGGGAAATGACGTTCTACTCATTGTAAACACAATGGGTTCCTATGTTTTAAAAACCACAAGCACAGATGCTGTTTAAGCTCCCTTAGGAATTGTGGCCCCCAGGAAAGTGCACTTCTGCTCGACCTTCTCCCAAGTGTGTAAGGGACGTTCCGAGTGCAGGGACCACTCTGGAGGCCAACAGTGAACACTCCTCAACTTCCTTGCAGCCTGGGTTTTGCCAGCTAATTCAGGGATACAGTTTTGGTTCAGCTCTCGCTGTCCTCCCATCCTGGCTAGCCTTAGGGTGAGGCACAGGGTCATGCTGAATTCTGCTGCTAGGTCTTTAATGAATGTATATACAAAAACTGAATTGTGGTGATTTCTGGTATCAACCACGTTTTTGTTTTTGAGTTAAATAGAACCCACAAAAAGACTGGGGAAGATGACCTCACAGGACAGTTTGTTTGTTTCATTTCAGAGGGAAAAAGATTGAGGGACGGCTTTCTAGTTTAACGTCAAAAGGTCACACTGAATAAACTAAGACTTCAAAGATCGCTTTGGTAATCCTTTTACTAATCCCAAAGGCTCCGTCTCTGACTCTACTACAGATCCATAGCAGTAAAGTGTGACGTTTCAGTACTTGGTGAACAACAACCCATTAGTCAAGTGTTTTTAAATGGCAGATAGATTCCGTTGTTTCTTGGACTTCATAATAACATGCCACACCAGTGGCCCTTTTCCTTCACTTGTAATTATGCTATATATACATAAAAACATATACCGAAACAGAAATAGTAACATGTACTTCAGTATCTATACAATATACGGAATGAACAGACAAACTTAGTTACAGTAGCAAACAGCAGGTTTGTAATGGTTAATAGCAATGTTCAATGTACTCTATAATGGTTTTATGTTACAGTATCAGTTTAAAATAACTAACGTACATCATCTTTGTATATTGATGTCCAGTACCAGTTTTCCTGTGCCTGTGTATGTTCCATTGGCAGGAGCATTGCAGTTTCTTTCACTTTTTTTTCATTTTTTTTGCGAAAAGAAACAGTATTTATGTGATGAGATGTATAACGTGGTTGTGAACTTCTTGAAGTCAGCCATTTTGTTTTTGTGTTTGATTGTTGTAGTGAATGTTTTTTTTTATTTTTTATTCTTTGTAAATTCTTAACAGGGATTTTAGACTGCTTACTTGATGGTGGTATAATTGAGTTGAGTTTGTGGAGACCAGGGGGAAAAAACGAATCCCACCAAAATGTTATTTTACAGTCTTCCATGTCTCCCTTACCACCCACCCCCCCCTCTCTCTTTGGAAGCTTTGGTTGTACTTATGTCTTGTTTTATAGAAAGTGATAATGATGATACGTTTTTATTTATTTATTTTGTGTATTGGAACATCCATGAATTTACAGGTCAAGGTAGTTGCCGGGAACCTGCTTGAAAGAAGTTTGGGGAAAAAAATACTGAACTGGATTTGTAATTTTATAATTGTTCCTTGTGTATAGAACTTATCAGCCTGAGAAGGGACGTGGCATCAAGGGGAGTTGGCGGTAGGACTTGGGAACAGTTAAACGGCTCTTCTTATGCCTTGAATATACCTTTTGTCTTGTTAACATTTCCTCCTGAACTCCATGAGAATAATGATGATTATGATGATACTATTTTTCCCTATTAGTTGTACATCAGTGTTCTCTCATCTGTCACAGAAATGAAGGAAAGTTGAACCACAATAGTAAACCACAAACTACTTTAAGGTTGAATGTATAATTAGGAAACACAATTGTACATAACTGTAAAAAGAAAAGTTTCTAATCATGTTTATTTTCTATGCACTTTTTTTATTTAAGTGATAGTTTAAATAATAAACATGTCTCGTTTACTCTTTCTTAAGGCTCTGTCTCCGTTTCTGTACCTTGTTCTGTCAACCTAGAATATAGTCCACGTATGTGTTAGTGAGAACATGCTGGGTTAGATTTCCCCGATTTAGCGACGCACCGTAGGCTTCCAAATGTTTTTAACCATTCATTGTTCCTACAACGGCCGACGATGTAACATGCGTTTTCCAAAACGCCGCGCAGAAAGAGCGTTCGCCAAGTGTCGTTTGGAGCATGTAGATACTGATAGGATCGAAAGAAAGGCAGTGCTGCTCTCTGATCAGATTTCTCCATTCAAATCTTAACGTTAACGTTGTAATTATTTCACAATCCTGATGATGGATCGGCACCTAGAGAGAGACATCACCTTATGACTACAAATATTGAGGGGGCTTATTCTAATGCTTACTCTGATGCACTAAATCGCATTCATTTGGCACATTGCGCACTTTACATATGATTCAGGCAAAATATAGACCGTCCTAATATTGACTTTCACCACCCCCTTTTGCCTTCAGAAAAGCCTCAATTTGTCAGGGCATAGATTACAAACTCAATCGTTCTACAGGGATGCTGGCCCATGTTGACGAATGCTTCCCACAGTTGTGTCAAGTTGGCTGGATGTCCTTTGGGTGATGGACCATTCTTGATGCACACGGGAAACCGTTGAGTGTGAAAAACCCAGCAGCGTTGCAGTTCTTGACACAAACCGGTGCACCTACTGCCATACCGCGTTCAAAGGCACTCAAATATTGTCTTGCCCATTCACCCTCAATGGTGCACACACAATCCCTTTCTCAAGGCTTAAAAATCTATCCCCTTCATCTACACTGATTGAAGTGGATTTTACAAGTGACAGTAAGGGATCATAGCTTTTTACCTAGATTCACCTGGTCAGTCTGTCATGGAAAAGTTTAAACTTTTTTTTACCTTCGCTTGTTCAATTGCAAAGACATTGGCAACTTTATTTGTAGTCAACTTTGTTCTGATATTAACGGTCACAGAGGCAGATTAGAATAGAGCTCTTTATGTTTAGCGGAAATCTTCTGTGTATAAAGTGACGCCATAGGGGGGAAAAAACACATCTAACAACGCACTTTAGCTATTTTATGAGGCAGTTGGTAAATATCGAGAGTTTCAGTGCACTTTTAGGAACTATGGTTTTGGGAAACGGCTCAGAGATTGAACAATGCTCCTACAAAGGTTCTAATGATGAATTTAGCCTTGGGATGCTTTTGGGAAACCGTGGCCAGATCTGTCACTCCTTGTTCAGTTCTCAGTTTCTATTTTTATGAACCCCATAGTACCCTATTGTAAAAAGTGTATCCCACTGATATAAAGTGTGAGGTATTAAGTTTATCTAGTTTGCAAACTTAACTTGATTTCCTCGGTTGACATAACCTATTTTGAAGGCAGCAGGGTAACCCAAACTATAACAAAGCCTAAATTAAGTTGTCAATTCAGAATACAAATCTAGTTCATAAATACTTCCATTGTAATGCAAGTTCCAAACGTGTAGTAGCAGATAACCATCTTTGGTCAACTGAGAAGCAGTTTGTGTTATAGAAATAATAGGCAGTGTTTTGGGTTTAGTGCTCCAAGACACAACAGGTGGCACCTCAGATATAATCCTGCTAGCAGCCCTCTGATTGAGCTGATCACATTTCACTAGATATTCTTCTCCCAGACCTGGGATTCCTCAAATCAGCTAACCAGATCACCCCACTGATACTAGCGTGCCTCTACCTTTTAAAGCTTAATTCACATGCTCATTGCTTTTCCAGCCAGCTCCTCAGAACGAGAGAGCTGGAGGAAAGAAATTGAGAGATAGCGTTAAGGAGAGTGGATGCAGAGATGAAGAAGGACTGAATTCTCTATGGACTGCTGGAGAAAATCCAGGCAGGAGAGAAAATCTAAATAAAAGTGTTGGATTAGGGATACGAGAGCACAAAGGAGGAAATTAGGAGGGAAGAGGTTGAGAGGAAAGAGAAGGAGGCAATGCAGAGAAATGTAGCAGAGAAGGACAAACAGGGTGAGGAAGGAGGAGAAGAAGCGGGAGGAGGCCGTTATGAAAGACAAGTGTCTGGATAGACAAAGAGAAACTGGAGAAAAGTTGGAGTCGGACAAGGAGAAAGAGAAGTTGAAGAGGAATAAAATAGTGAAAAGGTTGACTGGATAAGAGATGGAAGAAAATGAAAGGAGATGGTCAGAATGAAAACCGATGTGGAAGAGAAGGCAAAGGTGGAGGTGAAGAAAGAAGTTGGAGGGATTGAAGAAGATGAGAGGCAAAAGAGAGGGAGAAAAGAGAACAAAGTGGAGATATTTGAGAAATGGAATGACAAGGTGGAGTGTGTGAAGCTGGATATGGAGGAGAAGATGTAAGTAGAGAGGGTGAGGACAAGAAAGAGAAAGACATACAGGAACTCAAGTCCTTCTGCTCACCCGATCTAGAATTCCTTAGAGAATTCTCGTCACTCACAGCTGTGTGCCTTCCCCCTCAAGCAGACAACAGGACGGCCATCAAGGAACTTCACTGGACTATATGCATACTGGAAACCATACATCCTGGGCTGCATTTATTGTAGCTGGGGATTTTAATTAACAAAGCAAATTTGAGAACAAGTCTACCTAAATTCTTCCAGCATATTGATTGCGCTACGCGCATGCGCAACACCCTCGACCACTACTACTCTAACTTCTGTGATGCATACAAAGCCCTCCCCCGCCCTCCCTTCAGCAAATCCGACCACTGAGGCCATCTTGCTCCTTCCGTCTTATAGGCAGAATCTAAAACAGAATGTACCAGTGACGAGAACCATTCAACGCTGGTCCGACCAATTGGAAGCCACGCTTTAAGATTGTTTTGAACATGCGGACTGGAATATGTTCCGGTCAGCCTCAGAGAACAACATTGACCTATACGCCGACTCGGTGAGTGCGTTTATAAAGAAGTGCATTTGAGATGTTGTACCTACTGTGACTATTAAAACCAGAAACTGTGGATGGATGGTGGCATTCGCGTAAAACTGAAAGCGCGATCCACCGCATTTAACCATGGAAAGAGGTCTGGGAATATGTCTGAATATAAACAGTGTAGCTATTCCCTCAACAATACAATCAAACAAGCAACTGCAAGTACAGGGACAAGGTGGATTCGCAATTCAAGGGCTCAGGCACGAGACGTCTACAGGAAAACACGGACTACAAAAAGAAATCCAGCCACGTCACGAACACCGACGTCACGTTTCCAGACAAACTAAACACCTTCTTTGTCCGCTTTGGGGATAATACAGTACCACCGTCGCGGCCCGCTAACATGGAGTGCCCCCTCCTCCTTCTCCGTGGTTGACGTGAGAAAAACATTTAAACGTGTTAACCCTTGCAAGGCTGCTGACCCAGACGGCATCCCTAGTTGCGTCCTCAAAGCATGCACAGACCAGCTGGCTGGTGTGTTTACGGACATATTCAATCGCTCCCTATCCCAGTCTGTTGTGCCCACATGCTTCAAGGTGGCTACCATTTTTCCTGTACCCAAGAAGGAAAAGATGATCTGAACTAAGTGACTACCGCCCCATAGCACTCACTTCTGTCATCATGAAGTGCTTCGAGAGACTAGTCAAGGATCATATCACCTCCTCCTTACCGGCCATCCTAGACCCACTTCAGTTTGCATACCGCCCCAACAGGTCCACAGACGAAGCAATCGCCATCACACTGCACACTGCCCTATCCCATCTGGAAAAAAGGAATACCTATGTAATAATGCTGTTCATTGACTACAGCTCCGCATTCAACACCATAGTACCCTCCAAGCTCATCATCAAGCTGGAGGCCCTGGGTCTCGACCCTGCCCTAGGCAATTGGGTCCTGGACTTTCTGACGGGCCACCCCCAGATGGTGAAGGTAGGAAACAACATCTCCACTTCGCTGACCCTCAACACTGGGGCCCCACAAGGGTGCGTGCTCAGTCCCCTCCTGTACTCCCTGTTCACCCATGCCTGCATGGCCATGCATGCCTCCAACTCAATCATCAAGTTTGCAGACGACACAACAATAGTGGGCTGGATTACCAACAACGACGAGACTACAAGGGAGGAGGTGAGGGCACTCGGAGTATGGTGTCAGGAAAACAACATCTCACTCAACATCAACAAAACAAAGGAGATGATCGTGGACTTCAGAAAACAGCAGAGGGAGCACCACCCTAACCACATCGAAGGGACAGCAGTGGAGAAGGTGGAAAGTTTTAAGTTCCTCGGCGTACACATCACAGACAAACTGAAATAGTCCACCTACACAGACAGTGTGGAGAAGATGGCACAACAGCGCCTCTTCAAACTCAGGAGGCTGAAGAAATTTGGCTTGTCACCCAAAACCCTGACAAACTTTTACAGACGCAAGGCTCTCCAGAAGGTGGTGCGGTCTGCACAACGCATCACCGGGAGCAAACCACTTGCCCTCCATGACATCTACAGCACCCAATGTCACAGGAAGGACAAAAAGATCATCAACAACATCAACCACCCGAGCCACTGCCTGTTCACACCATCCAGAAGGCCAATTTAATCATGTTTACATATCTTACATTACTCATATCACATGTACAGTTGAAGTCGGAAGTTTACATACACTAGGTTGGAGTCATTAAAACACATTTTTAACCACTCCACAAATTTCTTGTTAAACTATAGTTTTTGTAAGTCGGTTAGGACATCTGCTTTGTGCATGACAAAAGTAATTTTTCCAACAATTGTTTACAGACATAGATTTTCATTTATAATTCACTGTATCACAATTCCAGTGGGTCAGAAGTTTACATACACTAAGTTGACTGTGCCTTTAAACAGCTTGGTAAATTCCAGAAAATGATGTCATGGCTTTAGAAGCTTCTGATAATTGGCATCATTTGACATCATTTGAGTCAATTGGAGGTGTACCTGTGAATGTATTTCAAGGCCTACCTAACTTCAATCTCAATACCTCTTTGCTTGACATCATGGGAAAATCAAAAGAAATCAGCTAAGACCTAAAAAAAAGCCAAGACCTCCACAAGTCTGGTTCATCCTTCCTTGGGAGCAATTTCCAAACGCCTTAAGGTACCACTACTTTGGTGCGAAAAGTGCAAATCAATCCCAGAACAACAGCAAAGGACCTCGTGAAGATGCTGGAGGAAACAGGTACAAAAGTATTTTGGGGAAAAATGTCCTCTGGTCTGATGAAACAAAACAGTTTGGCCATAATGACCATTGTTATGTTTGGAGGAAAAACGGGGAAGCTTGCAAGCTGAAGAACACCATCCCAGCCGTGAAGCGTGGGGGTGCTTTGCTGTAGGAGGGACTGGTGCACTTCACAAAATAGATGGCTCATGAGGAAAGAAAATTATGTGGATATATTGAAGCAACATCTCAAAAAATCAGTCAGGAAGTTAAAGCTTGGTCGCAAATGGGTCTTCCAAATGGACAATGACCCCAAGTATACTTCCAAAGTTATGACAAAATGGCTTAAGGACAACAAAGTCAAGGTATTAGAGTGGCCATCACAAAGCCCTGACCTCAATCCTATAGAACATTTGTGGGCCGAACTGAAAAAGGCCTGCAAACCTGACTCAGTTACACCTGCTCTGTCATGAGCAATGGGCCAAAATTCACCCAATTTATTGTAGGAAGCTTGTGGAAGGCTACCCAAAACTTTTGACCAACTTCTTACGGTTGAAATACCGCTTAACGGAATCGATATGACAACAGCCAGGGAAAGTGCAGGGCGCCAAATTCAAACAACAGAAATCTCATAATAAAAATTCCTTAATCATACAAGTATTTAACACCATTTTAAAGATAAAAGTGTTGTTAATCCCACCACAGTGTCCGATTTCAAAAAGGCTTTACAGAGAAAGCACACCAAACGATTATGTTAGATCAGCACCTAGTCACAGAAAAACACAACCATTTTTCCATCCAAAGAGAGGAGTCAAAAAAAGCAGAAATAGAGATAGAATTAATCACAAATCTTTGATGGTCTTCATCAGATGACACTCATAGGACTTCATGTTACACAATACATGTATGTTTTTTCAATAAAGTTCATATTTATATCCAAAAATCTCAGTTTACATTGGCGCGTTATGCTCAGTAATGTTTTGCTTCCAAAACATCTGGTAATTTTGCGGAGAGCCACATCAATTTACAGAAATACTCATAATAAACATTGATAAAAGATACAAGTGTTATGCGTGGAATTATAGACATACTTCTCCTTAATGCAACCGTTGTGTCAGATTTTTTTTTTAGAAGCACACCATGCAATAATCTGAGTACAGCGCTCAGACACAAAAACAAGCCATACAGATACCCTCCATGTTGTGGAGTCAACAGAAGTCAGAAATAGCATTATAAACATTCACTTACCTTTGATGATCTTCATCACAATGCACTCCCAGGAATCCCAGTTCCACAATAAATGTTTGTTTTGTTCGATAAAGTCCATAATTTATGTCCAAATACTTCCTTTCTGTTCGCACGTTTAGTTCACAAATCCAAATTCATGCGGCATGAGTACTAGGTCCAGACGAAAAGTCAAAAGGTTCCGTTACAGTTTGTAGAAACATGTCAAACGATGTATAGAATCAATCTTTAGGATGTTTTTTTTATCATAAATCTTCAATAATGTTCCAACTGGAGAATTCCTTTGTCTTTAGAAATGCAATGGAACGCAGTTACCTCTCATGGGTGCACGTGTGATCAGCTCATGGCCTTCTGCCGGACCTCTAGTTGGAAGCTCTCATTCTCTCCTCCTTCACAGTAGAAGCCTCAAACAACGTTCTAAAGACTGTTGACATCTAGTGGAAGCCTTAGGAAGTGCAATCGGCCCAAATTTACACTGTATCTTGGACAGGCAAAGAGTTGAAAAACTACAAACCTCAGATTTCCCACTTCCTGGTTGGATTATTTCTCAGGTTTTTGCCTGCCATATGAGTTCTGTTATACTCACAGACATCATTCAAACCGCTTTAGAAACTTCAGAGTGTTTTCTAATCAAACCTACTAATAATATGCATATCTTAGCTTCTGGGCATGAGCAGCAGGTAGTTTACTCTGGGCACCTTATTCATCCAAGCTACTCAATACTGCCCCCCAGACATAAGAAGTTTTAATTAAACAATTTAAAGGCAATGCTACCAAATACTAATTGAGTGTATGTAAACTTCTGACCCTGGGAATGTGATGAAAGAAATAAAAGATTAAATACATCATTCTCTCTACTATTATCCTGACATTTCACATTCTTAAAATAAAGTGTGGATCCTAACTGACCTAAGACAGGGAACTTTTACTTGGATTAAATGTCAGGAATTGTGAAAAACTGAGTTTAAATGTATTTGGTTAAGGTGTATGTAAACTTCCGACATCAACTGTATTTTATGCCATCTATAGTACAATGGAAACATTGGAGTTGTCACAAATAGCAAACTAAGATGAATCAAGCACACTATAATGAACAATATAAATGCAACATGCAACAATGTCTAAGATTTTACTGAGTTACAGTCCCCATATGAGGAAATCAGTCAATCGAAATAAATTCATTAGGCCCTAATCTATGGATTTCACATGACAGGGAATACAGATATGTATCTGTTGGTCAGAAATATCTTTAAAAAAATGGTTTTTCTTGTCCCTAGCACAAGGTGCACCTGTGTAATGACCATACTGTTTAATCAGCTTCTTGATATGCCACACCTGTCAAGTGGATGGATTATCTTGGCAAAGGAGATATGCTCACTAACAGGGATGTAAACACATTTGTGCTCAAAATATGAGTTTAATAAGTTTTTTGTGTGTATGGACAATTTCTGTGACATTTATTTCAGCACATGAAACTATTTTTGTTCAGTATACCTTCATTTGACATGTAATATACCCAGGTGGTCCTGTGAAACAATGATAGCATAAAAAAATTGCGCTATTGACCTATGTGTACAATATAATCAGTGCAGAATTTACAACTTTGAAATGTTATAGTTCCACGACATTTGTGAATCTTTCATGCCACTCGCTTAGGGCCTCCAAAAGGCTGGGGTCAGCCCTGGTTCAGTCTGTCATGATTACTTTAATGATTACTTTTGCTGTATAAATGAAAGGAACATCTAGGGCAGGGATCATCAGCTAGATTCAGCTGCTGGAATATTTTTTACAGGCTGTTATTGAGCAAAATATGCTTATATTTCTAATGGTAATTGAAACCATGTATAAATCTGCTCCATCTCAGTGCAGTTATGGCTACCTAGTTCAACACGAGGCTTGTGAAGTCCTTTGTGAAATAGTTTAATTGCCTAAAGAGTGAAAAGGAAAAATCAAGGTTTCGGATTTCAAAGAGCCATTGCCAACCCCTTCTTGACCAATGTCCCATAAACAGTGCTGTAATGTAAAATACCAAACCAAAGTGTAGAAACATGGAGGTTCCACCCTAAATGTGACCAAGCCTAAACAGTCCCACCAATGTAGTCTGTACCTGTAGCGGTCATCAGTGACATACTACTAACTTAAGGTGGTGTCTTTGTAAATGCTGTAGCAGAATTTAGGGATACATACAGTGGGGAGAACAAGTATTTGATACACTGCAGATTTTGCAGGTTTGTTACTAATGGTTTTCTTTGAGACTGTGGTCCCAGCTCTCTTCAGGTCATAGACCAGGTCCTGCCGTGTAGTTCTGGGCTGATCCCTCATCTTCCTCATGATCACTGATGCCCCACGAGGTGAGATCTTGCATGGAGCCCCAGACCGAGGGTGATTGACCGTCATCTTGAACTTTCATTTTCTAATAACTGTGTCAACAGTTGTTGCCTTCTCACCAAGCTGCTTGCTTATTGTCCTGTAGCCCATCCCAGCCTTGTGCAGGTCTACAATTTTATCCCCGATGTCCTTACACAACTCTCTGGTCTTGGCCATTGTGGAGAGGTTAGAGTCTGTTTGATTGAGTGTGTGGACAGTTGTCTTTTATACAGGTAACGAGTTCAAACAGGTGCAGTTAATACAGGTAATGAGTGGAGAACAGGAGGGATTCTTAAAGAAAACAGGTTTGTGAGAGCCGGAATTCTTACTGGTTGGTAGGTGATCAAATACTTATGTCATGCAATAAAATGCAAATTCATTACTTAAAAATCATACAATGTCATTTTCTGGATTTTTGTTTTCGATTCCGTCTCTCGCAGTTGAAGTGTACCTATGATAAAAATTACAGACCTCTACATGCTTTGTAAGTAGGAAAAAATGCTTGTTTAGTAGGTTTCAAATACTTGTTCTCCCCACTGTACATGCTGGTGTGCATGGAGAGACAGCAATCAAAGTGAGTGATAGTTCAGTAAAATAGGTCACATCCTCTTTAAGAGTGGCTGCAAATGGTTGAGTGAGATGTGGGATGTTTATTTCACATTCCTCAATCAGCTCAAAACTGACAGGAGGAGAGGATTCCAGCCAAAGTCTCTATTGTTTCAATTTCGGGAGAAAATCGGAAGAAAGAAAAACGTTGCTTCACTCTAAGATAACATAGCATAACTTCAAGTCTCCTCCTGTCTCTTAACTCTCACAAAACTGATCAACTGTCTCGGCTTTAAGGCTAGTAATTAAGAATCCTCTGATTCGAAGGCCTTTACTGCTTTTTGAGGAGTTCACAATATGACGCGTAGGCTGTAACAGCAGTTAACAGCATTGCTCAAGTTTTCCAGGACTTTGACTCAGTGTATAGTGGATACTTATCCCTGACCAGTGACCACAACCCCTTGATCTTCTCCCACTGTTTATGTTTGGGAAAGAAATTCCTCCAGTCTCAAATCTTTAAATCGCATGTAATCTGCCAACCTTTGTTATCCTCGCCGCACCTCCTTTTCCCCACTCCCTCGCTTTCCTGATTTCTCAACATCTCTCTTGTTCTGATCCTGATCTTATTGTTTGACTTATTGAAGACTTATTTTCCTCTTTATTATTTGTGCTGGGGAGACTTCATATATTTCCCTCCTACTCTCACTATATTTTCCTCTCTGTCTCCCACCCTCCCTCTTTCTAGTTTGCTTTCATTGCCGTTTCCTTCCCAGGCTGAGAGTTCTCCTCTTTTCCCAGGCTCTTTGGCTGAAAGCAGCAAAGATAACGTTGACTGTTTTCACTTCAGCACAAGGCAAAGACTGCTGCTCCTAAGGACTTTTGGACGTTGACTGGTAAACTTTCTCTTCAAATAATCCCTGATTGAAAATGGTTGTATATGTTTGCTGTCTGCTGTGAGTAGGGGTGGCTCAACATGATCTACAATAAGGAAAATCACCTATTTTACATTGAGAATATTTTGCTGCCACGCAAACAGTCAGTAAAGGAATGGAGGAGTGTATGTTTCATAGGCAACTAATTTTGTATTGCAAATGTGTTGATGAATTCCTATATAATTGGAATATAAATGTCTTATTGAAGTAACAAATAATGTAGCCTATTCGTCACACTGGCTATCATATTCAAATAGCATACATTTTTTCGAACCAGTGATAACACTGCTGCTACACTGAAACGTTTTATACTGGGATTCTTTGTGATACTGCTAACATCCCCTGTATGTTATTGGATGGTTAGTTGCTCAGAAAGTTGCAACAATACATACCAATGTATTACTGTACTTTGCATATCGTACTCCCACGCAAACAAAATGGGAGTTTGTGGTCATTATAGGGGATAGGGATACAGAGGTCTGCAGCGTCTCAGAATCCAGTATATATCCTGTCTGTCTGTTCTTCCTCAAAATGCTGACACAGCTTTTGGCTAGTTTCTCCACAGGCCAGGCCTCTCTGCTCTGCACGGGTCTTTAAATGCTGCCATAAAGAATACAGCACCTGAGGCCAAAATATATACCACTGACTCACGAAGGTGGCAGTGAGCTGAAAATAACCTGGAAGACATTGAGGATTTCATCTTTTATCAAAGGTCTTTTCTGGCCTTAAAGTAATATTTGCTCGTAGTGAGCACACTACACACTGGAAGTCCTTATTCGACGTTTGTTCTATGGTATGGCTAAAACGGATGTTTGAATATGGGCATATGCTGTGGCAGTGATTTCAAATGTTCAATGTGAGCATAATGTTGTGTGATCAAGTTGCACAGCTCTCTACCACAGGGTCCGCTCTTGCATGTGTCTCTTGCAGTGTCTGTATGTTCAGGCCTTGTGAGGCTTGTCCTTGTGCTGCAGTCCCATGGTAGCCAACAGTGTTAGTCTGGAGACATACTCTCTCACAGCTGGCTCCTCTCTTTCCCAGCACTGCTAAAGGAGGGGTCGGAGACACTCTTCCTCAATTCAACACGCTCAGGCTTACACACGCACGCACGCACGCACGGGACGGACAAGATGATCCTGAACTCACGCCAAAGGAAAGCAGGGATTAACACTGAGCTTTTGTTTTGAACTGTGTAAATAATGATTGCTTCCATTCTGGCACTGCTGCTCTCTTTAACATTTAATGTGAAACAGCTGTTTTAAAAACGGAGAAAACAAGTTTCCTGAAGTGCAGGTTACTGATGCCAACAGCTACAAGCAGATATAGGGTATGGTCATAATCTGATTGCTCTTATAGCCTTTTAAAAAGGTGTAATGCCTGTCGGCCATAGGTGTACGCTCTCATTAAATGTACTGGGGGCCTATACTCCCAATGCTTTGTGTCCGTGGTATGAGGCGTCTTCTGTAAAAAAAATTAGATGGTTACTCCCTCTCTCCAGTTGCATGCTTTCTCCTGGTCATCTGACCCCTCCTCTTAGATGTGTCCAGTTGAGTGAGAGTCCAAGAACTGCGACCAATGGGAAAGGAGTTGGACGTCTGTATTCACAATACATGAATCTGTCAATAAGAAAAGCTGATTCAATCTCTACTATATGATATGTTACACTATATTACATGTTCTTTTTCTGCTCTCATTTCATATCATCATTCTTTGAAGGATATTTCCACTCATTTCAGCACATAGCATTTATGGGTTCAAGTGTTTGTGTTATTAGATTTCCTTGTCGTTTATGTAACCTTTGCGGTATGGTGCTTTTCCTATCATCTGCAGAACAAATCAATGAACTCCATATCTATTTATAAACTCACGGATGGAACACTATGTGGATCCCCTTGAAAAGTCAGTTCTAGAGAAAATTGTATCAAGTAGAAAATGTATTTTCTATTCCTTTATGTTGACAGAGAATGTTTCTCCTCTACATAGTAGCATTGAAATGAAATCACTCCAGCTATGGCCCCTCCTCCTCCTCCTCCTCCCCGTTCTACTGGTCAACTTCTCCAACCAATTAGAAGACAACAAGATACCGCCCAGTCTGTGTACGGGACACCCAGGTATCCCAGGCACCCCTGGGTTGCACGGAGGTGCTGGCCAACCAGGAAGAGATGGGAGGGACGGGCGTGATTCTGCCCCTGGGGAGAAGGGAGAGAAGGGAGTCGGGGGAGAGCCAGGTACAGTCACATCAGGGCACCATACTTTCTATAACATACTGTGGACTATAATGATCCATGAGTCTTCCCTTGGTTCAATTGGTTTACTGTTGGTTCAAGTGTTATTGAATGAACAGTAGTAACAAGACTGTGTCTTTGCCCTATTCTCCCTTAAGGTGACACAGGCTTTAGGGGCCTCACTGGAGACCAGGGGAACCCTGGAGATAAAGGAGACAGGGGGCAGTCGGGGGAGTGCGCCATCGCTCCCAAATCAGCCTTCAGCGCGAAGTTGTCCGAGGGCCGCACCAAGCCCGTGGCGGCGGAAGACGCTGTGCGCTTTGACAAGGTAATACTCAACGAGCAGGGCGACTACGACATGGAAACAGGACGCTTCACCTGCAAAGTGCCCGGCGTCTACTACTTTGCGGTCCACGCCACCGTCTACCGGGCCAGCCTGCAGTTTGACCTGATGAAAAACGGTCACACGATGGCGTCGTATTTCCAGTTCTATGGGAACTGGCCCAAGCCAGCGTCTTTGTCCGGGGGCTCGCTGCTGCACCTCATCCCGGGCGACCAGGTGTGGGTACAGATGGCATTGGGAGAGTACAGTGGTTTCTACTCCAGCTCTAAGACTGACAGCACTTTCACTGGCTTCTTGGTGTACTCAGACTGGAAAAACTCTGCTGTCTTCGCCAAGGGCGAAGGGGTATAGACATTGGGGGGGACCAAGTTTAGTATGGGGGCTGGGGGTCCTGCCTCAGAAAATATTTGAACATTTTAAACAAATTTACTGCCATTCTACATGATTCGTGGCTTCTTTAGAAGGAAACTCTGGTCTTTGCATAAACACAGTAAGCAATAGGCTATGGCACATACCATACTGATGAGTTGGGATGATGAATCAGGTGAACTGTCGTGCTTTCAGCTGTGCTTCGGGTTAGCCATTTGACTGCTGCTGTGCGATGGTGAATCGTTTTAACAGACGACCTGACGGTGGCCCTACACCGTTTTTGATCTACATGCATCATCGTTTTTTTGCCTTTACAAACAAGGACAGGGGTTTAAATGAGACATGTTGGCTCCTGCAGTTGGTAGGAATTAGCAACATAAGAAGGTTATATATCCAGTTTAGTGGTGGAGAGGTAAAGAGGATTCAAGAAGGCATCATACAGGTATGTGAGTTGTTTAGGACTTCCAACTGTGACATCACTGACTGATGTCATGGTACTTACAGTATTTTGTGAAGAAAAAAAAAGAGTTGTAAAGTATTCAAACGGAAGCCCTAAAATAGGCTTTTCACAATCTTTTAACGTCTCTGTCTGTGCAGCCCTCAGTTATGTCACCAATAAAAATGTCAACTCTCATGACTGGCTTTAATACCTAATACTGTGGCCAGGTAAGTACATCTATGGCAACACAACGAACAAGGACCCACAAGAGAGTGGACATCAGACACGATGTGCTCAACAATGACAATATGCCTGGTTCCACGTTACATATTAATGATGATATGACAAGCCGACAGCTTGTCTGCCAGTATAATGGTGCTTTATTACTTCTAAGATTATAATTTTTATTATCCAAGAAGACCCCCCAAAAAAGTGAAAAGAGACTATCAGCGTGGATTTATTTTCCACCGAGGCCCCTGTTTACTTCAGTCTAATGGTATCACCAAACACATGGGCTCCTCTCTTACTAAAGCAGAACTCACAGTAGGTGGAACTAGTGCCACAGCCGCCCCACCAGCATTGTTATTGTTTTCAAGGTGAGGAGAAGTCGCGCAGCATGATGAAAAAAATACATCTATGGCAACACAACGAACAAGGACCCACAAGAGAGTGGACATCAGACACGATGTGCTCAACAAGGACAATATGCCTGGTTCCACGTTACATATTAATGATGATATGCGTCATATATTGTGCTCTTCTATTGTGGGCCAATGATGTCTGAGGGGGAAAAACAGTGTGCTTTGATTTCAGTGACTTCTTTGTTGTTGTAATATTGCACATGGAGGTGGCTGTTTCACCATTGGGGATCTAAACTTCAAAGTACATTGACAGACTCGTAGCTACAGGCAGACACTCTTTACCTTGCGCTGCCAAAACCATTGGAATGCTTCTCTAACTGTTAAATATTCTCACTTTGAGACAATGAACTCATATTTTCCCCCATTTGCCTCAAACTCTTGGGCAAAAGGATGTTCCCAAAATACACTTCAATAGTTTTTGCCCTGAAGAAATGAGGGAACGGAGAGTTAAACAATCTTCCTCTCACTATTCACGTCACTCTTTTCCATTAGCTCAGGCCCTGTAAATCTCTCCCCCTCTCTCTCTGACAGCAAGAATTCCAAACAGTGATGAATGAGACAGTGATGTCATTCATTGACATAGCAAGCATGGGTGAGTGTCTAGAGGAGGAAAGTCAAAGAACAAAATAAAATAAAAAATACAAAGATACTGTATCACAACACATTCAGATCTTGTGTCTTAAAAACCTTTATGAAGCTGAATCTATTGCCTGCCTGGGGTTACTGATATACAATGGTAAGAGTAACTTGCTCATTGATCCTATGGTGAGAAGGAGAGTCACTTTGTCCACATGATGGCAGAGTTGTATCACCACAGCACAGCAGTGCCTGTGCCTGTGCCTCATTCAAAATGATTTGATTGGTTACTGGAGGCAACCTGGAGGGAACATCTATTACCAAGTGCCTCAAATATAAGAATTCACAAGTAATTTGTGAGCCAATTTATCTTGGTAGAATATGTAAGATAACAGTCTTTAGGGGTTGAAGTGCCCTGCTGGTTATAACAACAGTAGCTAAATGTTTAAATTACATTTACAAAGACATGAACTTATGGCCCACTTCCTTTTTTTCCTCATCCGGCCCAGCTCCAGCCCATAAACTCTCCTCTCGTCGCCTTATTCATGGACAAATGTTTATGCAATGCATCCTTTCCTAGATTCCTATTCTACTTCTAATCCATCACAAAGTGAAGGGGGGGGATCTTGGAGTTTGAAGCAGTCCATGGCCCTACTGTGTGGGGGCGTGGGCATTGAGAGTGCTTTTTAAATAGTTCCCATTGGCTCAGGAACTATGGAATGTGTGTGCTGCATAACGGTAAGAGAAACTGCAGCAGAGATAGGCCTACACTTCCTTTTAGAACGAGGCCCCGAGCCAACTGTCAACGCCTGTCTCCGGTGTGAGTAAGATGAACACTTAGGACAGGTCATGTCCATTGGTGCTGCACTCAGAAACTATTCCATGAGATTGAACTATTTATATATACAATTGTGTGCGCCCTCCTGAAAATTCTGTATCACTTAGTCTGTCACTGAACTCTGGACATTGTATGTCATTGCCAAATAGCACCATCCCATTGATGATAACTACATTAGGATTAAGATTGACGAAGGATACATTAGGATTGACGAATCTTGTTCTCAGATGTGCCTTTGCTCTTTGCTGACAGTATCTATGCATATCCCTCTGTCAAAAAACAGTAGAATTAGTATGTTTCCTTTGGTGATGTGATGGTGCCTTCTACAGATTGTCACTGGAGTCAAAAACCTGCCCTCCCCAAAGACTTGGCCGATGTCATCAACACTGAACACTGGTCCAACGTGGTCCTACAATCATCAAAACATCTTTGATTATTCCACACACATTCAAATCTATCTCGTAATGTGCTCATCTTTGATGATATTTTGTTTTACAGAATTGACAGTATAGCACTTCTACTGGTATGTACTAATAAAGGAATAGCAGAACTCACGTCTGAGGCGTAAAAATCCGCATAAAACACGCTCTTCTTCCAGTCCTGGTCAGTGAGGAGGAAGATGTCTTGAATGTTAGCTGGCAGGCTAAAGTTCCAAAGGCACCGAGCCTTCATGTTGGATGTCCACTTCCGCTGTGAGGGTCCTCTGGCCACCCATGTCCCCATACACACCAACCAACCAACCACATAGAGGTAGACATGCTTGGTGTCAGTGGAGCCAACACATTTATATCAGATGATGACATTAGAGCATATTATACAACTGTACCTTGCAGACCTGTGCCACTCGAGAAACCTGGAGCTGGTTTGGCAGGTCAAACTCCATTGGCCTCTTCACTAAATAACAGACTTCATTGTCATCCCCGCTAAGGCTGTTAATGCTCTCGGGGACAACATCCAAGTGTACCAAGGAGGGTTCTGAAATAAGATACAGTTCAGTTTTAACAAGGAGATTGAAAACACAGAAATAATGCCAGTTGAGTTTTATTATTTAAGGCATATTGAATAAAGAAAACATCCAATTCAAAACTGCAATATTTCTCTGTTGAGGTGTCTTTTAGCTATACAATAAGGGCAGGATTCAATCTGATCGTTCATTGTCGAACAATGCGCCTTTTAAAGGGAATGTTCCCGCGCTGGAGATCATATTCACAGCAAATGCTGCATATGTCGGCTGAATAGAAATGTACCTCTATATATGCTACAACGCATGCTACAACGCATGATCGGATTGAATCTTGGCCTAAGACACGTTTGGACACACTGTCATAGTATTCTGTAGCACTGAGTTAATAGAGGCGGTAGAGCTAACTCTTAAAGGGAAATTCCAAAAGTGTTTCAACTTCACATCCATCATCTCCGGCACCCCCCTAGCATCAACATAGATAAAATGGCGTGTTTCTATGTTTTGTAGTAAACAAGATAGAGGAAGATGTGTGTCCAATGACATCATCTGTGCATATCATGTGATTTTAACGAATTATGAGTAGGCATTGCCTACTAACTGGTTGATGATGTTATTGGAAAAACGTATCTTCCTCTATCTTTTTTTCCACATATGTTGATGTTGGGGTGGTGCTGGAGATGATGAATATGAAGTTGAAAATGTTGGAAATTTCCCTTCAATAGCCGGGGAGGAGTGATATCGGAACACCTGCTCAGTGCCCAGGAAGATGACTGCTGTGGCTGAATAAAGGTCTGCCCCCTGATCGATGAGGAACAATAGCAATCATCAGAACGAGAAATGACGGATCTCAAAAGAATGTAAAGAAGTCTATCCGTAATGTATTTTAGATCACAAACACAACTTTCGGTGTCGTTGCACTAGTCTAACACTCTGTCCTTGGTATGGAGGCACTGTAGACATCATAAAGTAACAGTACTCACCAACCATGACAAGGTTGATCTCGGGAAAGGAGTCAAATGAAACTTTCCCTCTTCCCTTCTAGGGTCACCTTTTCGTTTGAGTAGGCATGTTTGGAGATCACAATCCATGTTTGGTTGCGATGTAGAGGTGTACATTATTGCTGTTATCTTGAACCCCTTTGAAAGGTAGTGGAGCCCCTCACAGACAGACAGAGGGAAGGTGTGTGATGTGTGTACAGTTAGTTCAGTGTTAATATCCAGAGTATGACAACTGCTTGAAGTCACATGATAGCGTCAAACAAGAATAGAGATGTTCTGTCCTGACTAGGTTATATATGTGATATTGTAGGCGTGGGTCCCACGCCTACAGTCTTAAGTCTTAAGGGTCTTGATATAGTCTCAGCATTCTAACTGGAATAGGATAAGGTTTGTATAATTATGTGGTTTGTTTCTAAAACATCTATCAGTATATTGAGAGATGCTGCATCATAGAATCCACTTGCTTCTGATTTTTTTCCCCCTTGGTCTTGCATTCCTTTTACTGCTGCTCTGAGACCTGCCAGTAGACCTGTAACAACAGAGAGCTTCACATCTACAGGAGCGCTCTGGAGAGCAGAAAATACCACGCACAGGTAACTGCCAAAAATAAAGGAAACACCAACATAAAGAGTCTTAATAGGGCGTTGGGACTGCACGAGCCGCCAGAACAGCTTCAATATGCCTTGGCATAAATTCAACAAATGTCCGGAACTCTATTGGAGGGATGCGACACCATCATTTGGTGTTTTGTTGATGGTGGTGGAAAACTCTATCTCAGGCGCCACTCCAGAATCTCCCATAAGTTCTCAATTGGGTTGGAATCTGATGACATAGACGGCCATAGCATATGGTTTACATCCTTTTCATGTTCATCAAACCATTCAGTGACCACTCGTGCCCTGTGGATTGGGGCATTGTCATCCTGGAGGAGACCACTCCTTCATTTTGGCAGTTACCTGAGCTTTATTAGACTACGTTTGTTACCCCAGTCTTTTTTCAAGATGTCCATGAGGTCTAGGATGTACACGGCCTCTCAAGCTCCAAGGAACAGGGGACCCAGATCCTCTCTCAAAGTCATGGTGGATTATTTAAAAAAAATAACCAACTCTGTGAAACTTAACATACAAATTCCAAAAGAAAGAAATGATCTCACTCCAATACATTTTTATAGAAAGCAAAAATAGTTAAGATCTTGCTAACATGGAAAGGAAAATACCTGTCGATTTGTGGAAAAATCACCCTGATTAACTCTTTAGTCATATCCCAGTTGACCTATTTGCTTATGGTTTTGCCTACACCTGGTGACCTGCTTTTGAAATTATATGAACATAAAAGATTCAATTTTATTTGGAACGGCAAGCCAGATAAAATTAAAAGGGCCTATTTATAGAACGAATATGAATTCGGAGGGCAGAAATGATTAAAATATAGCATTAGATCTCTCACTAAAGGCATCAGTCATACAAAAGTTATACTTAAATCCAAACTGGTTCTCTAGTAAATTGGTAAGAACATCCTATGTTCAAGAATGGCCTTTTTTCCCTTTATTCAGATTACACCTGCTCACTTTCGGTTGTTTGAAAAGGAAATAATCTCCAAAATATCTTAATTTTTTAAACAAGCCTTAGAAAGTTGGTTGCAATTTCAGTTTAATCCACCTGAAAATACAGAACAAATAATACAACAAATATTGTGGTTAAAATTAAATATACTAATTGATTAAAAAACGATATTTTTCAAAGAAATTAAAATAAAAAGGTATATTTTTTGTGAATGATATCATAAATAGGACTGGTGGAGTTATGTCACACATGCAGTTAACATAGACATATGGAAATGTCTGCTCTAAAGAAAATTACAACCAATTAATTGCAGCATTAACACAAAAATTGAAGAGGCAGGTAGAAGGGGACAAAATTAAGGAACTTGTATGGACCAAAACACTGACAGCTGTGCAATATAAAGTTGGGAAGAGATTTTCGATGTACCCATTCCATGGCAAAACTTCAAATTTTTCAATTTTAATTACTATACAAAATTCTTGCAACTAATAGGATGTTATATACAGTTGGGAGAACAAGTATTTGGGCTATATTTGGGCTATATTTGGGCTACAGGACAATAGGCAAGCAGCTTGGTGAGAAGGCAACAACTGTTGGCACAATTATTAGAAAATGGAAGAAGTTCAAGATGACGGTCAATCACCTTGGGGTTTGGGGCTCCATGCAAGATCTCGCGATACAGGGCCCTCGTGGGGCATCAATGATCATGAGGAACGTGAGGGGTCAGCCCAGAACTACATGGCAGGACCTGGTCAATGACCTGAAGAGAGCTGGGACCACAGTCTCAAAGAAAACCATTAGTAACACACATTAAAATCCTGCAGCGCACGCAGGATCCCCCCTGCTCAAGCCAGTGCATGTCCAGGCCCGTCTGAAGTTTGCCAATGACCATCTGGATGATCCAGAGGAGGAATGGGAGAAGGTCATGTGGTCTGATGAGACAAAAATAGAGCTTTTTAGTCTAAACTCCACTTGCCGTGTTTGGAGGAAGAAGAAGGATGAGTACAACCCCAAGACACCATCCCAACCGTGAAGCATGGAGGTGGAAACATCATTCTTTAGGGATGCTTTTCTACAAAGGGGACAGGACGACTGCACCGTATTGAGGGGAGGATGGATGGGGCCATGTATCGCGAGATCTTGGCCAACATCCTCCTTCCCTCAGTAAGAGCATTGAAGATGGGTCGTGGCTGGGTCTTCCAGCATGACAACGACCCGAAACACACAGTCAGGGCAACTAAGGAGTGGCTCCCTAAGAAGCATCTCAAGGTCTTGGAGTGGCCTAGCCAGTCTCCAGACCTGAACCCAATGGAAAATATTTGGAGGGAGCTGAAAGTCCGTATTGCCCAGCGACAGCCCCGAAACCTGAAGGATCTGGACAAGTTCTGTATGCAGGAGTGGGCCAAAATCCCTGCTGTAGTGTGTGCAAACCTGGTCAAGAACTTCAGGAAATGTATGATTTCTGTAATTGCAAACAAAGGTTTCTCTACCAAATATTAAGTTCTGCTTTTCTGATGTATCAAATACTTATGCCATGCAATAAAATGCAAATTAATTACTTAAAAATCATACAATGTGATTTTCTTGATTTTTGTTTTAGATTCCGTCTCTCACAGTTGAAGTGTACCTATGATGAAAATTACATACCTCTACATGCTTTGTAAGTAGGAAAACCTGCAAAATCGGCATTGTATCAATGTTCTCCCCCCCCACTTGTTCTCCCCACTGTATATCCATCCTGCCCTGCCTAAAATCTTCGAAAGCCAAGTTAATAAACAGATCACCAACCATTTTGGATCCCACCGTACCTTCTCCACTAGGCAGTCTGGTTTCCGAGCTGGTCATGGGTGCACCTCAGCTACGCCCAAGGTCCTAAAAGATATCATAACCGCCATCGATAAAAGACAGTACTGTGCAGCCGTCTTCATCGACCTGGCCAAGGCTTTCGACTGTCAATCACCGCATTCTTATCGGCAGACTCAATGGCCTTGTCTTCTTAAATGACTGCCTTGCCTGGTTCACCAACTACTTCTCAGAGAGAGTTCAGTATGTCAAATCGGAGGGCCTGTTGTCCGGACCTCTGGCAGTCTCTATGGGGGTGCCACAGGGTTTTATTCTCGTGCCAACTCTTTTCTCTGTATACATCAATGATGTCGCTCTTGCTGCTGGTGATTCTCTGATCCACCTCTATGCAGACGACATCATTCTGTATACATCTGGCCCTTCTTTGGACACTATGCTAAGAAACTTCCAAACGAGCTTCAATGCCATACAACATTCCTTCCGTGGCCTCCAACTGTTTTTAATGCTAGTAAAACTAAGTGCATGCTCTTCAACCGATTGCTGCCCGCACCCTCCCGCCTGACTAGCATCACTACTCTGGACGGTTCTGACTTAGAATATGTGGGTAACAACAAATACCTAGGTGTTTGGTTAGACTGTAAACTCTCCTTCCAGACTCACATTAAGCATCTCTAATCCAAAATTAAATCTAAAATTGGCTTCCTATTTCGCAACAAAGCCTCCTTCACTCATGCTGCCAAACATACCCTCATAATAAAACTGACTATCCTATTGATCCTTGACTTAGGCGATTTCATTTACAAAACACTCTACTCAGTGTAGTATCTGGGATCTACATCTGTTTATATTAGTTACTGTGCTGTTACTAAGCAGTAATGCATTACGGCAGTGTTACGTTACTACACCTAATAGGAAATGCACATGCGCACTGGGGTGCCGCGAACTGTAGAGCACGAGGGGTTTTGACTAAACGAAAACTAACTGTACTCCCGTCTCCTGCCTGGTCATTTCTCCACAACACAAATATTACACTCAGCAAACTGGATGTAGTATATCACAGTGCCATCCGTTTTTAGCACCAAAGCCCCATATACTACCCACCACTGCGACCTGTACGCTCTCGTTGGCTGGCCCTCACTACATTGGCTCCAGGTCATCTATAAGTCTTTGCTAGGTAAATCCCTGCCTTATCTCAGCTCACTGATCACAATAGCAACACCCACCCATAGCACGCGCTCCAGCTGGTATATTTCACTGGTCACCCCCAAAGCCAACACTTGCTTTGGCCGCCTTTCCTTCCAGTTCTCTGCTGCCAATGACTGGAACGAATTGCAAAAATCTCTGAAGCTGGAGTCATATCTCCCTCTCTAACTTTAAGCATCAGCTGTCAGAGCAGCTTACCGGTCACTGTACCTGTACACAGCCAATCTGTAAATAGCACACCCGACTACCTCATCCCCATATTATTACTTACCCTCTTTCTCCTTTGCACATCTCTACTTCCACATCATCATCTGCACATTTATCACTCCAGTATTAATGCTAATTTGTAATTATTTCCACCTCTACTCTTCTACATTTGCACACACTGAAGATATATTTTTCTATTTTTATTTTATTTTGTGTTGTTGACTGTACATTTGTTTAAGTGTAACTGTGTTATTGGTTTTGCCATACAGCTTTGCTTTATCTTGGCCAGGTCGCAGTTGTAAATGAGAGCTTGTTTTCAACTGGCCTTACTGGTTAAATTAAGGTGAAAAGCACAAGGTGTACGTGTATAATGATCATGCTGTTTAATCACCTTCTTGATATGTCACACCGTTTAGGCGAATGGATTATCTTGGCAAAGGAGGAATGCTCACTAACAGGGATGTAAACAAATGTGCGCATACACATTTATTTTTTTTTATACGATTTTTGTGCTTATTTTTCTGGGATCTTTATTTCAGCTCATGAAACATGGAACCAACACTTTACATGTCACAGATGGGATATATTTAGAAAAGACTTTGGGAATTAAGTCCCAGAAGTTATAAACCACAAAACTCTAGTGAATAACTAGTTCCTGGAGGAAGTGGTCCCCGATGTCCAGTAGAGCCCCCTTTCCTGACCCCTTCCTACACCCATCACCCCCAGCTGCTGCTCTTCACTGGTTCCCTCTCATCACAGATGGGGAAGTCTGGTGCAGGGGATGGCTACTTTCTCACATTCAGAGATACTATTACCAGGGTTAGCATAATGGCTACATTTATATGGAGTCTTCAACATCCCCATCCTACTTGGTTTTCAAGACAATCTAGCAGTTTTAGTGAACTTCAGAGTGGTGGATCAAAATAGAAATCTTGGCAATGGTGGCAAAGCAATGGTAGGAAATAGGACTTTTGAACTAATCCAAGTTCAAAACGTATGTTGGAAACATTGCCCTATCATTTCGGAGTTTGACTCAAGACATTACCAATGTCTGGTGCATGTAATGTCAAACACTTATTTGGGGATTCATTGGTCAAGAGGACCAGAATCAATTATACATTAAACATGGTTTTATCAACAAGGAAATAATAGCCTTGATTATCTCAAAGATGCTGACGCATCTTGTGCTGATATGATCTATTATGATGAGCAAAGCATCCTGTAAAACAGAACTGGCTGTGCCGCTGTTCTCTTTCTGGTGGATTGTGGCAAACCTAGGTTTGCTCACACAAGCTGGTAAACCCAATCTGTAACAAAAACCCAGTCTATTGACTGCTCTGAACAGGGATGCAAAGTAAATAGTGAGAATGCATCAAATACATTTTTTTTCACAACAGAAAAACAATACCGAAAGATTGTTTGTTTATTGTCTCACAGACATTTGTCATTCTCATTTGTGAGTATGGCCACATTCAGAAACCTTTATAAAACAAAATAAATGTGTACATGACAGATTTATCCTATTTTATCCAGAGACTTACAGGAGAAATTAGGGTTAAGATTTTTCAACTATGCAGCTCAGGGATTCAAACCAGCAACCTTTCAGTTACTGGCCCAATACTCTTAACCACCTGCTACCCCATTCATGGCTTATTGCAACGTCCATAACTTTGTGCCGTGTCCCCTGGATACACAGGTCAGTCTTCCTAGACAAAATAAGCCATGTGAATGGCAACATGTGTGGTCTGTGGTAAGAGTCGACTGTATATGTAGACAAGAATGTCACACAATGATTAAAGGGCTTTGGGACACGAGGTCAACTCAGAATATAACCTAGAATTTACTCTGGACATCAAAAATATAATATGCCTAATCATTTTTCATATTGTATCAATATAATGTCACGTCAGATAATTCATGGGCCCAACCTTTTCTCTCTCCAGATTCTTATCAATATTTCACATTATAGACCATTGTTGGTTTTATAGTTATTATATTTTTTACATGGGGTGTTAAGAAAATGGCAGGCTTTTTGGAAAATGTTGGTTTGGCACTAGATAAAAGGCAAAGTATTGAATGAGTGATTACAGCATCTGTTGAAATAACAGACACATGTTAAGACTTCTGATTGGAACAAAGACAGTGGGAAATGATTATAGGCTGTACAATGTCAATGAGACTAAGACAGTCACAGGACATCAGTGACACTATGGTTCACGTTCTGGCTCCTCTGTCACAATATTGAAGTCAGTCCATCGTGTTTGACCCCAAAATATATTACGGGCAGAGCCTATCCAACATTTATGAAACCTTGGCCCAAAAAAGGCATATCAAATATGACTCACCAGCCTTTTGCTTTTATTGTCACTTAACAGGCCTTTCTCCAACACTTGCAATCTAATTCAATAACCATTGCAGTTTGTGCTGTAAATCTTCAACATGGCATTTCACAGAGCTTTGATCAATACTTATTTTGAGCAAAGAGACAAAATTGAAACAAGGAATTATGAACCCATTACTGACTAATGGTGGTAATTGTGAACATGTCAATGTTTGATCACAAGTTAAAAACATTTTAAGAACTATAAAGATGAATAAACCTTGTGTGGAGCATAAATTAGGTAGTGTTCATGTGTCAGCATAGTGGAAAGAATTGGCTATAGTGACAAAAATTGAATAATTTGAACAAAACCATTTTTTTTTTTTTTCATATGACAAGACAGATAGATCTGGTTAATAATTTCTGACACTGATATTTTTAGACAACCATAGCTTATGAAATTAACCCTTTCCCACAATACAAAACCATTTCACACTTTTTATGGGTCTCTGGATGTGAACAGCTTGGAACAATATTGGCTATTGACAAATTGCATTTGAGAGGTTGTCACCATTTAAACCTATACATAAGCTACAAAATGTGCTTTTACGACAGCATTTGGTACGTACGGTATTGTCTCCAGTGTTTTAAACTGCCAATGGAATGCTTTCAAACTGAACATATGCTGAATAAAGTAAATTAACTGCTATACAGCAAACATTCCTTATTAGGTTCACACACAGTTTGGAACGACATGAAGTGTATAGAACATGAAGTGTTCAGTAATATGAACAAACAAGTATAAACATTTTGGCAAGCACTGTCATGGTGGTCTGAACAAAATACAGGAATCATTTATGACATCAGCCACGGACGACAAGCCATTTCAGCAGTGCACTGGACTTGGATAGCGTGCGTCTGAGCTGCAATGTACTGCAGGTGTAGATGTAGTCTCTGCACATCCTAAACCTGAGATTCAACATGTTAACAATGCAGCACTCTGGGTAATGCCCCTCCCCCATTTGGTCCCTCAGAGATACACATCCATGGTATTAAGGATCATATGGCGGCAGAGCGGACAGTTCTGCTGGTAGATGGGCTGGCGCAGCAGTATGTGAGTACAGTCCCGACACAGACACAGGTGGCGGCAGGGCAGCAGCACCACTGTCTTGGTGCTGTCCTGGCAGATGACGCACTTCTTCCTCTCCTCATGCTCCTTGAGCAGAGTCAGTAGGCTGTCGGCCGGGGGACCCTTGGAGCTGGAGCACCCCTCCCCCGATGAGAGTTTCTGTAAAGGCCTGTCTGTGCTGCTGGAGCTGGGGAACGCTAGGTCCCACAGGTCATCCATTAGCTGGCGTGGCCGGGCAGCATGTTCAGCGGGTGGTGCTGCGTCTCCTTCCCTACTGTCCGTAAGAGCCCCCTGTTCTCTGTCACTGGGCTCAGGTTGCCTGGCGTGGCCGTCACCCCTCACTCTGATGTTCCTGTAGACTGGTGTTATCGTTTGGTGTAGGCGGCTGGCCTGCCGCTGAAGCCTCTGCCACACGCCCCTCTCCAGCACGTAGAGGCGATGGAGCGCCCTCTGTATGAGATGCAGGGTGGGGACAGAGTTGACAAAACCGAAGGCGCGCCGGGCTCCAAGACTGGTCAGCTCAGGGTTCATATAGATTGTGGCGGTGACAACAATGGTCGCTGTGAGAATGAGGCCATAGATATTCAGGAGGAAGACGCTGACGAAGATGTGTCCGAGCGAGCCCAGGAACTCCAGGGCCAGCCTGATGGGAGTCCAGAGAACGACTGAGGTGCCAACCAGGCTGCTGTACAGAAAGGTGAAGAGTGTGAGGGTGAGCTCCACAGCCTTCTGCAGGGGGCAGGAAACTGCCTCCCACATGCTGACTACAACAGAGTAGACGTTCTGTGTCCCGATGAGCAGCAGGTTGACCACCGTGTTGACCAGGTAGAACACCAGGCTGACCGCAATGCCACAGCCCTCCCACACCTGCTGCAGCAAGCAGTGGCCACACAGCAGCCCACGGTGGAACAGATCCCTGACACGCAAGAGAACATGTGAGGACAAGTAGCACACCATTTTGAAACTCTCCAGAACACCTCCCAAGAGGTGCAGCCAGCGCCCCAACATGTTGAATGTGCCCTGGGCCAAAAGTGTTACGCTGTCCATCATGGTGACAATGCAGAACACAGTGAAGTTCCAGCACTTCACAATTGAGTTGGTCAGTAATATGGGTAGGTTATTCACAAAGGTGATACATGCCGCCAGGAGACGTATCACTGAATGGACAATTAAGAAATTTAGGTCCAGGAGTAAAGATATGAAATTGAAACATTTCCCAATGGTGCAAAAGACTAGGTTCACCAGACCCATGACAAAGTTCTTACTCGAGTTGCTTCACTGTCTTGATAAAATCACGTTTTTTTTGTCTGGTAATGTAAAGGTTAGATATAGCTAGCTAGATAAGGTTGTCGGATGCGTTGTCCACTTTTCGTTCGGTACAATTTGCCAGCTAGCTAAACTAGTTAGCGATCTAGCATAACAATGCTAGCTCTTTTAACTAGCTAGCATAGCTACCTGCCAAACACGTTGGTAGGGCACATTCCACTTGCAATTTCAAATAAACAGCTGTGCAACCGCGTTTGTTTTGCCTAAAGTGCAAACATATGCACGCACTGTAATCAGCGTACGTTTACTTTCAAACTCGGGCTGGCTAGTAGTTAAACTTTTCTTGCTAAATTACATTTCCGTCTTAGGCTCACACAATGTTACATTTACTCATGGCCCATCGCCAATAACGTATATCTCATCTCCCTGTTCAAAGTCCACCATAATCCAATGCAAAATAAATGAAATAGTTATTTACATATTTACACGCTGGCCACCGTAACGGTTTGGTCACATGATCTTCTCCTCCAATGAATCACGTCGGCGAGCTTGTCAGCATCACGGTCAAAAGCAGGACGCATGTATGTAAATTCAACCGGTTTAAAATGAATTTCCTTAATTGAAGCCAATGCAGTTGGAAAAAATATTTGATGAAAAAACATTCAATACATTTAATTTAATTTACAGTAACATTTTCATCAGAACTTTATATTTCATTTATTAAATGAAAGTACGTTTAGTGGGCTAGGTCTTTGACTAGGCAACTTATCTTTTTATCTTTTTTGTAACTGGGCTTTAATCATACACTACAGCCATCGTTTCATGCACGCTGTAAGGGTGACTCAAATTCCCTTCGCACTCTGTGTGTTGAGCTTCCCATTACCTCACCTGATATAGGATGACAATAAAAACTCTGTTTTTCTGAACAATAACTTCAACCAAGTTTCCTTCCTTGTCTGATGATCATCCTCTCCAGCTGAGGGTATGGAATTGTGGAAGGAGAGCAGATGCCAAAAAGGAACTGATATGATCATGGGAAACAGATTGAATCATTGGAACCAACAAAGACACCATTTGTTTAAGCAATTAATGTCACAGTATGGAGGAAGAGCAGTTGCATGAGTTCAGTTACTGCTTTAGCCTATTCAGAGTCCGCTGTGTTTCTTTGTACTCTATGCCTTTTATGGTAACAGTTTGTCTGGGGGCAGGACTCAGCTTCCCATGTTTGTTTCACTGCTGGACCAAATGCTTCATTTGCAGTACCATCAGTAACATTACATTGTTACATCTGTTGAGAGGCAGTGGGATATCAGGCTTATGAGGAACACTTTTACTGGTGCACTGTTTGTTTTTTGCCTCACAGGTGTTTTTGGACTAATCATAATTTTGCGGGGGTGCACGTGCATCCTATAGGTTACCTGGCGAGATTTGGTTCTGGGTTGCCGCGATTACAATGCGACCACCAAACTATCTCAGATGACGATTAGGCATACATGTCATGCAATTTTGCCTGCCTTTGATTATTTTATCCACAAAAAACAAAGTAATAAACCAGTAATAAACCCATCAATGAGGTAAACAAAAATAATGATGGCCTCAGTACACTTATAAATTCATCTCTTAAATTATTGTTTAGACTTTACAGAGTAGATACACCCCTCCAGCAAGCTCACATCTGGGATTCATTCCACTAGGGATAAGTGTGACACTCAATCACAACCCCAAGGCACAGGGCTACTTACTTCAGCTCCAAAGGGGCATTCCCAATAAGGAGGAGTGTATTGTTCTAGATTTTCATCTTAACCAAGAAAAATATGTTTTATTTTCCATACTCTTACAAAACCCAGTCAGAGGGTTATCTGTAGTATGGAGGTACGTTTCTCTACCAGACAAACAGCCGATGACCGACATGAGCCCCCCCCCCCCCCCCACACACACAAACACATTGAACATTTGTCAGTGACGACAGTCCAACTATCTACAACCTCATGCTCTAGAGCAGGGATGACCAACTTTGATGGAGGTGGGGGCCACAAAAAAAACACAACTTATCATGCTGGGCCATAGTGGCTCATGGGTCTGTGTACCTACATCTGGGCCGCCAGTTGCCCATCCCTGCTCTTGGGCCAAAATGGAAACGGTCTCGTCAGAGGCCCTGGGTAAAATAAACAAACAATATTGAAATGTGTCCCAGATTGGAGAACAACAGAAACCAGCAGGATGGGTCCCAGGGAATTATAAGCAAATCGCTTGACACATTTCCTCCAAGGCGAGGGGACCCGCCAAGGACACATTTTCTGACTGTAAAAAAAGAGGGTCACCTCTTTTAACACAGGAAGCGATCTGATGGGTGGCGTCCCCTGGTCTGCGTTAAATGGCTGTTTAACAACTGGGTGTTGTGATGATCTTGTCAACTCTTTGTTTCTCCAAGCAGGGAAAAGTTAACTAGAATGAATGGTAATTTATTCATATTTTACTGTCCACTGTCTGCAATCAAATAAGCTTTAACTATTATCAATAACTCATAAGAATTAAGTAATATATCACTTTTATATTTCTCATGTGGCAAATCACTATAGTTTCATGACATAATGTGAAAGGAAAGGAAATCAGTTAAACCCCAAATACTTTATTTAACTTTCATCTTTTGACCTTTAGTCGTCTCTATCTCTGAGATGTGTGACAGTATTTTTTGGTTAGTTTTGTGGTTAGTTTTCGGGTAGCTTTGTATTGCGACCATCTAATCCTCTGTTGACTTTGGCAGCCTGCCAGTGTAACTGGAGGAGAGTACTATTAATATTCACAGACTGGGAGAGGGTGTGACAGCGAGCAGGGGGTAATCAGCAGACCAGAAGCCTCTATGGGAAAACACAAACTCCAAACAGAAGAAATCACTGGCGAGCAGACTGGTCACAACCCAGGCTAAGACCCTGCATACCACAGCAGCCCACAGGGGTAAGAAAGAGCCATACATGTGCAGAGAGAGAGAAAGAAAGATAGACAGAAAGAGAGACACACAGAAACAGAGTGTGGGGGGTGGGGGGGGGGGTGGACTGAGGCACTGACTCACTGAGAAAGAGAAAGATCTGAAAAAGTAAGACTACTGTTGAATGTGGAAGTCCCCCAGGATGACGTTCTTGGTCTGTGAAAGTTCTCATTCCCAGGACCATTGGAACGGCTCTACTAGGTTGACACGGTGGTCACTTGTTAGCTCAATGTAATTTAGAATGTTAGAATGCTCAATGTTATGCTTCTTTTAACATTTTAGAAATGAGTCCAGAGATGTGCAAATTTTGCCATTCCAAAAATAGGCATCACAGATGTGATAAACTGAGTTAACTCAGTTACAACTGGATGGACTTTGGACAAAGAACAGCCTAAATCACTCTCTCACTCTTCATGGCGTTGGGTAGGACTGGACATACCCTGAAACACTGTCTGTGGGATGTTTAATGGTTAATAGCCTATAATTACATGTAATCACCATGGAGACAGGGATTTGCAAAAGCTTGCGTCTCTTATCAAAGTGTTCCTTTGTCACAATCCAAGTTATAGTGACAGAGTTGAGCAGAAAAAAAGGACTCCTGCGCACACTCCGTGCTCCCACCCTTGTGCGCATTGGACAATGGCCCTCACTCATTCGAGCAGATAACCCCAAAACAACTTGCTCTTGGGCCTGGCCTGGAAAGAATGACTTCTTTCCCTCTTTCCTTCCTCTAGGCTCTCCTTAGATCATGAGCTATAGAGTCTCTTTCCACCACAGAGAGCGAGCGCGATAACAAACAGGAGTTCTGTCCAATCATCAATCACACTCATGCAGGGACCAGGGTACGCTGGGTTATATGCTGAGGGTTCTAGGCTAGACAATACGCCAAAGGGGAAATGACAGGGCAACCGGATTCAAGGACAACATTTAAGTGTGTTTATTCCCAACAGACGTAATGTCACGCACTGACCTTAGAGAGCGAAATCTATTTGGTTTTTTGGTCCAGAGCTTCCGGCGACAGTACCCAGTCCAGAGCTTCCGGCGACAGTTCCCAGTCCAGAGCTTCCGGCGACGGACCACAGTCCGGAACCTCCAACAACGGTCCACAGTCCAGAGCCTCTTGCGAGGGTTCCCAGTCCTGAGCCTCCGGCGACGATCGACGGTCCGGAGTCTCCGGTGATCTACGGTCCGGAGTCCCCGGCGACGATCTACGGTCCGGAGTCCCCGGCGACGATATACGGTCCGGAGCCTCCGTCGACGATCCACAGTCCGGTTCCTCCAGCGACGATCTATGGTCCGGAGTCCCCGGCGATGATCCACGGTTCGGTTCCTCCGGCGACGATCCACGGTCCGGAGCCTCTGGCGACGATCCACAGTCCAGTTCCACTGAAGCGGAGGGATCATCGAGCGGAGCGGGGTCTACATCCCGAACCGGAGCCCCCATCGAGGCTAGATGCCCACCCGGACCCTCCCCCATGGAGTCAGATTTTGCGGCCGGAGTCCACACCTTTGGGCGGGGGGGGGGTACTGTCACTCTCTGACCTTAGAGAGCCTTTTTCTTTTCTCTATTTGGTTAAGTCCGGGTGTGATTTGGGTGGGCATTTTAGTTTTTCTATTTCTTTGTTGGCCGGGTATGGTTCCCAATCAGATGTAGCTGTCTATCGTTGTCTCTGATTGGGGATCATACTTAGGCAGCCTTTTTCCCACCTTTTAGTTTGTGGGATCTTGTTTTTGTGTAGTGCCTGTGAGCGCTCCAGTCGTTACGTCTCATTTGCTGTTTATTGTTTTTGTTAGTGAGTTTCATTTGAATAAACATGTGGAACTCTATGCACGATGCGCCTTGGCCCAATCCATCTCTAAACGATCGTGACACGTAGATTAAGATTGTCATGGGTCTAAAGTTTAATGTAAAGGGACACAAAGACAACCGTCAAGAAAACACTTCCAAAGCATCACCTACTCGAGGTAAATAAGTTATGCAGGTCTCAAGTTGTGAAGATCCTGAATGAAAAAGCAGGACGTTTGTTTGGAACACCTTATGTGGGGGTTTTCTGTGTCCCCTCACAAAATTCGAGAATATCCTGACTTTCTGTCCCTCTCTGTCAGCCAAGTCAAAAGGTTACTCTCTTGGGTCTTCTAGGGTCTTTGCAGTCCCTGGGAACTGAAAGGGGGAGAGGCATCCAGGCACTTTTTTGTGTTGTCTTTTCGTTACTCAGTCCCTGTCTATTTTATTATCCACACTGAATGCTCCCAATCTTCCCAACCCCTCTGCCTAGGATGTATTATATTACAGGTAAAGAGCACTCATTCTTGAGATTTCTCTTGACGAAAAGATTACACCGGCATCTTCTCTGTTCATACTGTACATCACAAATATACAGCAAATCTACTGACTATTTTACTTGTATCATTTGCATATTTACATCATTTTTTAATTAATGGTCAAGGGAAGAGCTGATGACAGCTATAATGTAAGCATAAACTGACTTACCATCAATAACCTCAGAGGAATAAGGCTGACACAACCTATCATGACAAAGTGGTAGAGACGGTAAGACTATTGTTTCAAAACCCACAACATGGCAGTCATTTACGATATCGCAGCAACGCGGGTCTTAACTGCATTCATCATGACTTCCATGTACTAAATGAGTATGCTTATCAAGGCACAAGGCGAGACCCAGATGCAGACACAGGAGGCAGATGGTTGGAGTCTATGTTTATTAATCCAAAGTGGTTGGCAAGAGAATGGTCATGGACAGGCAAAATGTCAAAACCAGATCAGAGTCCTGGAGGTGCAGAGTGGCAGACAGGCTCGTGGTGAAGGCAGGCAGAATGGTCAGGCAGGCGGGTACAAAGTCCAGATACAGGCAAAGGTTAAAACCGGGAGGACTAGAAAAAGGAGAATGCAAAAAGCAGGAGAACGGGAAAACCGCTGGTTGACTTGGAAACATACAAGACGTTCTGGCCCAGAGAGACAGGAAACACAGGGATAAATAGACTGGGGAAAACAAGCGACACCTGGAGGGGGTGGAGACAATAACGACGACAGGTGAAACTGATCAGGGTGTGACAATGCTATGACATATCGTTTCAATATAAGCCTCTTCTCTTCTACAGTGCCTTGCGAAAGTATTCGGCCCCCTTGAACTTTGCGACCTTTTGCCACATTTCAGGCTTCAAACATAAAGATATAAAACTGTATTTTTTTGTGAAGAATCAACAACAAGTGGGACACAATCATGAAGTGGAACAACATTTATTGGATATTTCAAACTTTTTTAACAAATCAAAAACTTAAAAATTGGGCGCGCAAAATTATTCAGCCCCTTTACTCTCAGTGCAGCAAACTCTCTCCAGAAGTTCAGTGAGGATCTCTGAATGATCCAATGTTGACCTAAATGACTAATGATGATAAATACAATCCACCTGTGTGTAATCAAGTCTCCGTATAAATGCACCTACACTGTGATAGTCTCAGAGGTCCGTTAAAAGCGCAAAGAGCATCATGAAGAACAAGGAACACACCAGGCAGGTCCGAGATACTGTTGTGAAGAAGTTTAAAGCCGGATTTGGATACAAAAAGATTTCCCAAGCTTTAAACATCCCAAGGAGCACTGTGCAAGCGATAATATTTGAAATGGAAGGAGTATCAGACCACTGCAAATCTACCAAGACCTGGCCATCCCTCTAAACCTTCAGCTCATACAAGGAGAAGACTGATCAGAGATGCAGCCAAGAGGCCCATGATCACTCTGGATGAACTGCAGAGATCTACAGCTGAGGTGGGAGACTGTCCATAGGACAACAATCAGTCGTATATTGCACAAATCTGGCCTTTATGGAAGAGTGGCAAGAAGAAAGCCATTTATTAAAGATATCCATAAAATGTGTCGTTTAAAGTTTGCCACAAGCCACCTGGGAGACACACCAAACATGTGGAAGAAGGTGCTCTGGTCAGATGAAACCAAAATTGAACTTTTTGGCAACAATGCAAAACGTTATGTTTGGCGTAAAAGCAACACAGCTCATCACCCTGAACACACCATCCCCACTGTCAAACATGGTGGTGGCAGCATCATGGTTTGGGCCTGCTTTTCTTCAGCAGGGACAGGGAAGATGGTTAAAATTGATGGGAAGATGGATGGAGCCAAATACAGGACCATTCTGGAAGAAAACCTGATGGAGTCTGCAAAAGACCTGAGACTGGGACGGAGATTTGTCTTCCAACAAGACAATGATCCAAAACATAAAGCAAAATCTACAATGGAATTGTTCAAAAAAAACATATCCAGGTGTTAGAATGGCCAAGTCAAAGTCCAGACCTGAATCCAATCGAGAATCTGTGGAAAGAACTGACAACTGCTGTTCACAAATGCTCTCCATCCAACCTCACTGAGCTCGAGCTGTTTTGCAAGGAGGAATGGGAAAAAATGTCAGTCTCTCGATGTGCAAAACTGATAGAGACATACCCCAAGCGATTTACAGCTGTAATCCCAGCAAAAGGTGGCGCTACAAAGTATTAACTTAAGGGGGCTGAATAATTTTGCAAGGCCAATTTTTCAGTTTTTGATTTGTTAAAAAAGTTTGAAATATCCAATAAATGTTGTTCCACTTCATGATTGTGTCCCACTTGTTGTTGATTCTTCACAAAAAAATACAGTTTTATATCTTTATGTTTGAAGCCTGAAATGTGGCAAAAGGTCGCAAAGTTCAAGGGGGCCGAATACTTTCGCAAGGCACTGTAGGTATTTCAGGAATGGTCACATGTACAGTAAACATATGTCACATGACCTAGTAGTAAAACAATGAGTGATTGGAGGAAACGTTAGGATGTTTTTCCATTTTCTTCTCCTCTACATGTCAACTATAAAACTATAAAACTGAGAATTGTCCATCCACCCACTGACTGTGAAACGTAACCTACCATAGCCTACACACCACAGCTAGACTAGTCTGTGCTGGGCTGAAAGAAATGCAGGAACAAATTCCCAATCTAATCACATTATTGACAGCTGTGTCTTAGGTTGGCCTCTCATCTCACTACTACCAGACTGTCCATTGACCATACGGCTCTACTGTAATTTAGATCAAATCATTTGTCTCACAAAAATACTGCACATTGTGTTCTATCATGTGAAAGCCAACAAGGCGAGGCATGGTCCACTGCTGCTTCTGTAGTAGCAAAATAAGTACCCATATTCAGGGGTTGGAAAGGAGAACAAAATCTGTCTGGGGATACACCCATGTAAAATCCTTGGAATCAGTTTTACAAAATACAAGCTCTGTTTTACAAATGATGACAATTTATTTCACATCCCCCCATTTCCCCCACTGCCTGTATTCATGGCTGTTGTTTGCATACATTACATTGTGGATACAAAAGGTTCCTTTACCTTGGTCATTCATAACAGAACAATCTAATATGATACATTCTGTTGACATCAGAATTGTTACTTTGCCTAAACTGAACATGTGTTACATTTCACTGGTTTGTCTGGGAACAGGGGCCCCTTCATCTGCTAACCTATCACTACACAGTGTAAGGATTCTGCCAGGCCATACAGGAAGTGGAAGCATCAACAGCCTCTTTGTTTACGTCCCCTTTTCATCCAGAGGTGTCGTGATCTCCCTGTTTGACTTCTGGTAAACTTCTGAAGGTCATCCACACACCAGCCACCACTCCGTTGGCCTCTGTCTTACCTAAGCACTATTATTCCTATAGTAAAGTATACATTTTCACACGCAAAAAAACTGAACAAAGATACTCTAGAATCTACATCAAAGTTTCACCTGCAACATGAAGAAATATGTTGGATGAAGCCTTTTCAAATAATGTCAAACATATTTATGTATTGTGTGTGATGACTAGCATTGCTCAGAGACAGACGTGTATTCCCTCCATAGGAGTACTCTATGAGTGAGTGTTGTGGATCGGAGCTTTAACCAAACCAGAGAAAATGGATTTGCTGTAAACACAGATGGAGGGAGGAGGAGGAGGAAGAGGAGGAGGCAGTTGTGGTCATTTATCTGCGTTTAACTTATGTTTCCATCAAAACAGAGCAACGTCTCCACAAACAGATTGTCGTCTGATATCACGGGGAAAGAAAAACAGAGCGCAATGAAGTCTACTGAGCATAAAAGGAGTTGTCTGGTCTGTTGAATGGCCTTCATTACGGTTTTAGAAAGCTTGATCCCCCAGACGGCAACACACCTGCCATGCACAGGACTACACAGGACTACACAGCAGATAAGGCAACGATGAAAGACTAAAAAGCCTTTGTCTCGAAGGAAGCGTGAACACCTCTTCCACCTTTAATCATGGTATTATTATTGATGCCCCCTGCATGTACTGTACCTCACCTAAAGGACTTTTAAGTTCACAGTAGTCTGATCTGGGGAGGCTTGGCAGCTAGCTGAGAAAATAGCTTGACAGAGGCCCCTCCCACAGCCTCCAGTAGGTCACTACAACATAAATAAAATACATATCTTAAAGAACACAGACTTGAAATAGAGCCTATGAATGTCAGACTAAAAAAATATTAAAAACAAAGCCATAAATGTATACAAACTAATGATGAAATAATGAAATCGTAACAATGACAGTTCCTCATAAAATATCATATCCCAATTACATTTTTATTTAGTCATTGTATAACTTATTATAATATATCAGGAGTTTCATTCCAAAATCCTGTACACTTGAGTGTACAAAACCTTATGAACACCTTCCTAATAGTTGCACCCCCCTTTTCCCTCAGAACAGCCTCAATTCATCGGGGCATTGACTCTACAAGTTTTTTAAATCATTCTACAGGGATGCTGGCGTATGTTATCTCCCATGCTTCCCATAGTTGTGTCAAGTTGGCTGGATGTTCTTTGGTTGGTGGACCATTCTTGATACACATGGGAAACTGTTTAGTGTGAAAAACCCAGCAGCGTTGCAGTTCTTCACACTTTCAAAACAGTGCACCTGGCACCTACTACCATAACCCATTCAAAGGCACTTCAATATTTTGTCTTGCCCATTCACCCTCTGAATGGCACGCATACACAGTCCATGTCTCAATTGTCCCAAGGCTTTAAAATCCTTCTTTAATTAAAATGTCTCCTCCCATTTATCTACACTGATTGAAGTGCATTTAACATCAATATGGGATCATAGCTTTCACCTGGTGAGTCTATGTCATGGTAAGAGCAGGTGTTCCTAATGTTTTGTACACTCCGTGTATCTACATTTTCAGAAATCTTGGCAAATTAGTTTGTATTAAGAAATTATAAAAGAGGTTGGCGTGTTTTTCATTATCTAATAATGGCATGGTTGTTGAATGACAGACATGCATTTGTTTAAAATCTGTCACTTGATGGTTTTATTTCAGAGAGACAAATAATCATGGAAATGTTTTTGTTGTTGCTAAATGCTAAATATTCCCCCTCACTCTCAGATAAATTAGTACTGCTAGGTTTAACACAGTCAAATGTAACAAATAACTACATTTTTAATAAAGAACTGTACAAATTTCCTCCCAAATGGCGCAGTGGTCTAAGGCAGTGTTTGAGGGGTCACTACAGACCCGGGTTTGATCCCAGGCTGTGCCACAACCAGCTGTGACCGGGAGTCCCATTGGACGGTGCACAATTGGCCCAGCATTGTTTACTTGGCTTCTGGTGCTCTAGTGACTTCTTGTGGTGGGCCCGGGGCCTGCAGGCTGACTTCAGTTGTCAGTTGAACAGTGTTTCTTCCGATACATTGGTCCAGCTGGCTTTTGGGTTAAGTGTGTAGGTGTAAAAGACTGCGTTTTGGCAGGTCAACTTTCAGAGGACGCATTACTCAACCTTCATTTGTGACATTAATATTTAGTGAATGAAATTACATTTAAGTCATTTATCAGATGCTCTTATCCAGAGCGACTTATAATAAGTGCATCCATAGCTAGGTGAGACAACCACATATCACATACTGTATACGAACATGCCATTCCAGCTAAACAATGGATATATAGCGTTTTGCAAAAAAAATACATTTTCATACACGTCTAAAAATCTATGAATAAAAATCAGAGAACAGTAATATTTTACACATAGGCAATATTTTCTCATGAAAAAAAATAAAAAATAAAAACACAAATCTGAAAAATTGGTGGACATAGCATTTTGGAAATAAACTCTTCATATCTCATTGGAACCTCGGTGCTCCTACATCCATTCAATCCCCTGACACAGAAAGAGAAAGCAGGAGGAGAGGGGGGAGGGGGTAGACAGACAGACAGACAGATAGACAGACAAATAGCAATCTGATCAAATAAATCAAATTGGTTCATAACAGTCCACTTCACTTCAAAGGAATAGTTTAGTTAGACTCAAAGTCCCACAAATGCAAAGGAGCCAAAACGCTATTGCATTTTCCTACTGCTGCCAGTGCCTAATGGTCAGAAGGAACCTTTCATTACTTGACAGCAGTGACGTGTGTGTGCTCTCCCACAGGTGTACAAACAATCAGCGGCTTTGTATGCAAACACAGTGTATATTGAGACTGTCGACTCGGATACACTTGGTCTCACACCGCAGGAGGAACTCCAAAGCTGATAATAAAACTCCTGGCTCTAGTGCAGCGAGCACACTGCGCTTTTTGTACTGGAGCTAGCCTGTTTGTTTTCAGACTACCTAAAAAAAAGACTTCTGTCTACCTGTAGCAGAGGTTTTCTTTCAGCGCAGAGTAGTAGTTCCTTCTTTTCAAGTTCTTTATCATGTGGCAAATGTATTGAGGCTCATAGTTGAAATCCATGATTTCCGAAGGCCTAGATATAGCACATTTTGAGTACAGAGGAATAAGCATTGATTTATCAATTAGAACAGCTGTTGGTCAAGCAATTGAATGCTCGGGAATGCTCTGGAACCAACTGAAATGTAATTCAATGCCGTGTATGCTTTACGAATCTGGCAAGAGAACAGGCCCATGTATCATTTCAACACAATTACATTTTAAGGGACCCTCAGTCCGATCATACACTATATATACAAAAGTATGTGGACACCCATTCAAATTAGTGGATTCGGCTATTTCAGCTCCACTCGTTACTGACAGATGTATAAAATCGAGCACACAGCTATGCAATCTCTATAAACAAATAGTGGCAGAAGAATGGCCTTACTGAAGAGCTCAGTGACTTTCAACGTGTCACTGTCATAGGATGCCACCTTTCCAACAAGTCAGTTCGTCAAGATTCTGCCCTGCTAAAGCTGCAAGTGTAAGTGTAAGTGTTGTTATTGTGAAGTGGAAACGGTTAGGAGCAGCAACGGCTCAGCCGCTCACAGAACAGGACCGCCGAGTGCTGAAGCGTGTAACGTGTAAAAATCGTCTGTCCTCAGTTTGCAACACTCACTACCTAGTTCCAAACTGCCTCTGGAAGCAACGTCAGCACAATAACTGTTGGGAGCTTCATGAAATGGGTTTCCATGGCCGAGCAGCCGCACAAAAGCCTAAGATCACCTTGCGCAATGCCAAGTGCCGGATGGAGTGGTGTAAAGCTCACCACCATTGGGCTCTGGAGCAGTGGAAACGCGTTCTCTGGAGTGATGAATCACACAGGTAAACGCTACCTGCCCGAATGCATTGTGCCAACTGTAAAGTTTGGTGGAGTAGGAGTAATGGTCTGGGGCTGTTTTTCATGGTTTGTGCTAGGCCCCTTAGTTCCAGTAAAGGGAAATCTTAACACTACAGCATACAATGACATTCTAGACGATTCTGTGCTTCCAACTTTGTGGCAATGATTTGGGGAAGGTCCTTTCCTGTTTCAGCATGACAAGGCCACCGTCAGTGCCCAACATCAGTGCCCGACCTCCCTAATGCTCTTGTGGCTGAATGGAAGCAAGTCCCCGCAGCAATGTTCCAACATCTAGTGGAAAGCCTTCACAGAAGAGTGGAGGTTGTTATAGCAGCAAAGGGGAACAACTCCATATTAACGCCAATGATTTTGGAATGAGATGTTCGACGAGCACTTTTGGTAATGTAGCGTATTTTTCACTCATACACGTCAAATGGTTTTCCCCACTATTTATTTAAACATTCACAGTGTAGGTTGGAAAAAGTATGTGAACCCCTAGGCTAATGACTTCTCTAAAAGATAATTGGAGTCAGGAGTTAGCTAACCTGGAGTCCAATCAATGATATTTTGGTTAGAGCTGCCTTGCCCTATAAAAAACAGTTTGCTATTCACAAGAAGCATTGTCTGATGTGAACCATGTCTCGAACAAAAGAGATCTCAGAAGACCTAAGACTAAGAAATGTTGACTCGCACAAAGCTGGAAAGGATTAAAAAAGTATCTCCAAAAGCCTTGATGTTCATCAGTCCAGAGAAAGACAAATTGTCTATAAATGGATAAAGTTCAGCACTGTTGCTACTCTCCCTAGGAGTGGCCGTCCTGCAAAGATGACAGTGCAGATTGGACAATGAGGTTAAGAAGAATCCTAGAGTGTCAGCTAAAGACTTACAGAAATCTCTGGAACATGCTAACATCTCTATTGTTGAGTATACAATACGTAAAACACTCAAAAATAATGGTGTTCATGGGAGGACACCACGGAAGAAGCCACTGCTGTCCCAAAAAAACAATGCTGCACGTCTGAAGTTCACTAAAAAGTACCTGGATGTCCCACAGCGCTACTGCCAAAATATTCTGTGGACAGATAAAAATAATATTGAGTTGTTTGGAAGGAACACACTACACTATGTGTGGAGAAAAAAAGGCCCAGCACACCAACATCAAAACCTCATCCTAACTGTAAAATATGGTGAAGGGAGCATCATGGTTTGTGGCTGCTTTGCTGCCTCAGGGTCTGGACAGCTTGCTATCATGGAAAAATGAATTCCCAAGTTTATCAAGACATTTTGCAGGAGAATGTTAGGCTAGCTGTCCGCCAATTGAAGCTCAGCAGAAGTTGGGTGATGCAACAGAACAACGACCCAAAACACAGACGTAAATCAACAACAGAATGGCTTCAACAGAAGAAAATACGACTTCTGAAGTGGCCCAGTCAGAGTCCTGACCTCAACCCGATTGAGATCCTGTGGCATGACCTCAAGAGCAGTTCACACCAGACATCCCAAGAATACTGCTGAACAGTTTTGTAAAGAGGAATGGTCCAAAATTCCTCCTGACCATTGTGCAGGTCTGATCCGCAACTACAAAAAAAATGTTTGGTTGAGGTTATTGCTGCCAAAGGAGGGTCAACTAGGCTACGCTGGGGTGGCAGCGTAGCCTAGTGGTTCGAGCCTAGTGGTTAGAGCTGACAAGGTAAAAATTCTGTCGTTCTGCCCCTGAACAAGGCACTTAACCCATTGTTCCTAGGCCATCATTGAAAATAAGAATTTGTTCTTAACTGACATGCCTAGCTGAATAATAATAAAACGTATCCAAGGGTTCACATACCTTCCCCACCCTGCACTGTGAATGTTTACACAGTGTGTTCAATAAAGACATGAAAATGCATAATTGTTTATGTGTTATTAGTTTAAATAGACTGTGTTTGTCTATTGTTGTGACCTAGATGACGACCAGATCTATTTTTTATGACCAATATATGCAGAAATCCAGGTATTTCCAAAGGGTTCACATACTTTTTCTTGCCACTGTAGATATAATTGGAACCAGTGGCACCATAGGATACTAGAGCAATAACTAGTGATCAAGTGGACTTTGTCTTTTGCAAATGAATGTCAGACATAAATTATGCAGACAAACAATCTGAAAAATTGTGACAAGTATATCTGTATAATCACATATTTTTGCCCTATTATGTGGTCTGAATGTAGTGAAAAGTGGATATTTTATTTGGGAAAATTAGAAACTGGAAGTCCTGCCGCTTGCGCAGTCAGCCTATTACAGCTGTGAGAGTGTATTGAAGTACTTTCGAATGCTAAAATTGAGTGTACTTAGTGAGATTTAAATCATTTACACAAACAGATTTCAACAAAATAAAGTCCCAGATTACAAAGATGACAGCAATATACAAATAAACGAATGCTGAAAATATTTCACATATCTTAACATTAGTCAAATTGACCCGAGAATTGGTATATAAATTCAATAGTGTTGGGGAGAAGTGAACTACACGTAGTTCAATTCATTATTTAACTACATTTTGCAATAGCTTGGTCATAGTTGAACTAAATTCAAATCTAGGTATTGTTTTCAGTAGTTAATTCACTTTTTGCCATGTAGTGGTGTAGCTAACTACTGAAACTACACAATCCTTTTTTGCAAATAGAAAATAAAATTCCTAATTCTCACTTGAAACATAGTTTTTGTGTTTAATATGCTACATTACACATTCTGTTGACATCTTACTTCAGAGTGATTTGTTCTTGCAATTTCAAGTCTATGACATTTTATATTTAGATATGATCATTTATGAAGTAGTTGGGATGTAGTGAACTACTTTTTCAAAGTAATTTTAGTTAAGTAAACTATATTTTTCTTACGGGTAGCTTCAGTTTAGCTTAACTTCTTCCAGTGTGAAGTAATTGGTACCTTGGTAAACTAGATTTCTAGAGTAGCTTCCCCATCACTGAAACTCAATACATTGAGTAATGAGTGCTTGCTTTGTTATCCAAATGATCTTATGTACCCCGTTCATTGCTGCTCGCAGCTATATGTTATATTCTATTATATTCCATTCTAAACAATCAAGGAACCCTTGTACCCAACCATGTTATCATTAAGGCTACCTGTTCAGAAAGATTAGACTACTGGCGCGGATGACTGTGTGGAAAATTTGATTATCATATCTCCAACGCGAATTTTTTTGCAATATCAAATCAACATAGCAACATGGCAGATCAACTGACAGAGGAACAAATCGCTGAGTTCAAAGAGGCGTTCTCGCTGTTTGATAAGGATGGAGATGGCACCATCACCACCAAAGAGCTGGGACAGAACCCCACAGAGGCAGAGCTGCAGGACATGATCAATGAGGTGGATGCTGATGGAAATGGAACCATTGACTTCCCCGAGTTCCTGACCATGATGGCGAGGAAGATGAAGGACACGACAGTGAGGAGGAGATCAGAGAAGCCTTCAGAGTCTTTGACAAGGATGGTAACGGCTATATCAGTGCTGCAGAGCTGCGTCATGTTATGACAAACCTTGGTGAGAAACTGACAGATGAGGAGGTGGACAAAAATCCGGGGAGCCAGACCATCAAGGGAGGCCCCTTTAAACGGAAACGGGTTACCGCTGAGGGACGAGTGTTAACCGTAGCTACCAAAAAGTCCCAGGAATGTGCAAATTGTGCCAGAGAAGATTCATTTGAGAACCTGAAACAATGTTCATCATGTAAAGAGACACTGTACTGTTCCAAAGTATGTCAAAACCAACATTGGACTAAACATAAGGAAAAATGCACTCACCTGAAAATTGACTCTAATAGTGAAAGGTTTTCCTGTACAGAGGAAAATGCCCACTCCTTACCATCCCTAGCTCAAGGTTGCCACCCCCGTAAGGTCACCTCGCTAGTAGGCAGACAGTGCCTTATTGAGTGTCACCTGAATCGCCACCACCTCCAAGCTCTATGGGACACAGGCTCTCAGGTATCGGTCATTGATGAACGATGGAAAGAGGAATCTCTCCCAAACGCAAGGCTGAGAGATGTTTCAGAAATTCTGGACTCACCTGATGATCTAAGGTTGACTGCAGCAAATGGGACTGAAATGCCGTACCTGGGATGGATTGAAACAACTTTTCGGCTAGCCTCTGAAACTGACCAAACAAAGGAACTGATCATCCCGGTGCTGGTAATGAAAGGCTGTCACCTATCACATCCCATCATAGGTTTCAATGTTATCGAGCACATCCTGACAATGACCGAAAAGACTAAACGATACAGTACAGTAAAAACAGCTTTCCCAAGCCTCAATAGAAACAAGGTGAGAGCTTTTATACAGGCTGTTAGCGCAGAACAGACAGATGAATACGCAGTGAAAACCAAGAAAGAGAAGGTTGCTGTACCAAAACACAGTAGCATTCAGATTGAGTGCCGTGTAGCTTCCCAGCCTTTCAAAGATGACATGACAATGCTTTTCCAGCCAGACCTGAACCCGCAGTGGCCAGACGACCTTGAGTTCTTTGACACACTAGTCAGAGTCAGGAAAGGTGTTTTTCCAGTTATCCTGCTTGATGTCTCTAACCCCACTGACCACGACATTGCCCTGCTAGGACGCACAATAATCGGTACAGTACAAACCATTATGACTGTGTTACCTGCCCAAGTCTTTGAAAAAACTGTCACCCCAGCCACAGTGAATCACACCAGCGTTCGAACCCCATGTACTGCTACTGAACAGTGGGATCCACCAGTAGATTTAACTCACCTAACCGAAGAACAGAGAGAGGTTGTTAGGCAAATGCTTAGAGAAGAGTGTCACTCCTTCTCCAGATCAGACAATGACATTGGCTGCATTGAACGATTGAAAATGACTATTTCTCTAAAGGACTCTGAACCAGTAAAGCGCACATACATGTCAGTGCCCAGGCCACTGTATCAGGAGATGAAGGGTTACATTTATGACCTCATAGTCCAGGGCTGGGTTAGGAAGTCAAACTCTTCATATTCTTCACCTGTCGTGTGCGTTCGTAAGAAGGACGGGACCCTCCGGTTGTGTATAGATTACAGAGACCTGAACAGAAAGACACATCCCGACCGCCAGCCCATCCCTCGGGTCCAAGACATCATGGACAGTTTAGGTGGTAATTCCTGGTTCTCCCTCTTAGATCAGGGGAAAGCGTATCACCAGGGGTTCATCTCTGAAGAGAGCAGACCACTGACAGCATTTGTGACCCCATGGGGACTCTATGAGTGGATACGTATGCCATTCAGCCTCATGAACGCTCCTGCAGCTTTTCAGCGGTGTATGGAGGAGTGTTTGGAAGGGCTCCGGGATAACATCTGCATTCCTTATCTGGACGACACGCTAGTTTTCAGTAAAACATTCGACAGCCATGTGAATGATGTGCGAAAAGTTTTGCAGCGTCTCAGAGAGTATGGCATTAAACTCAAGCCAAGTAAGTGTGATCTCTTTAAACCCCAGGTCCGTTATTTGGGCAGAATAGTGTGTGCAGAGGGCAGCCGAGTTGACCCAGACGATTTTGAAGCAGTAAGAGCATTGAAAGAAATCAGACCAGAGACTGTGGGCCAGCTCAGAAAAATGCTTGGTTTACTCACTTACTACAGACAGTACATCAAATACTTTTCTAGGAGTGCCTGCTGCCTGTATGACCTCCTGAAAGCAGATTCAGAGAAATTACCTGACCACCCACGGAAAACAAAAACAAAGAAAGTAAGTCATGTGGTGCCCTCAAACAAGCCAATCCTGTGGACTGACCAGCATCAACAGGCACTTGAACAGCTGATTGAGTGTTTGCTTCACCCACCAGTTTTAGGTTTCCCTGATTTCACTCAGCCATTTGTTGTACACACTGATGCGTCACACCAAGGCTTGGGAGCAGTTCTTTATCAAAAGCAAGAGGGGAAGCTTAGGGTCATTGCTTATGGCTCTCGAACCTTAACAGCAGCTGAGAAGAACTATCACTACCACTCGAGCAAGCTAGAATTTCTAGCTCTAAAATGGGCAATCACTGATAAGTTCCATGACTATTTGTACTATGCTCCGACCTTCACTGTATACAGCGATAACAACCCGCTCTGCTACATTCTGTCTACTGCAAAACTGAACGCAACCACTTCCAGGTGGGTTGCAGACTTGGCTGATTTCCACTTTACAATAAAGTACAGGCCAGGCAGAGAGAACGGTGATGCAGATACTTTGTCAAGGATGCCACTGGATGTAGAGTCACTGATGAGAGAATGTTCTGAGGAGCTTCCACCAGACACCATCGCCGCCACGATACAAGCAGTTGAGGTACAGAAAGAGGCTGTTGTACCTTGGTCATTTTCAGCTGCATCTATGGCAGTATCAGCTGAAGGTGAGACAACCACTGCAACAACCAGCTCGATCCCAAAAGATGGGATAAGGGAAGCACAAGAATCTGATCCGGTCATCTGTCCTGTGCTCAATTTCAAACTGTCTGGTTCCAAACCGCCAGTTAAAGAGCAAAAGAAATTCAGTCCAAAGACAAAATGCCTATTCAGAGAATGGGACAAATTGACAATAGACAGTGATGGCATTCTGTACAGAATCACTACAGCCCGCAAGCAGTTAGTTCTACCAGAGCAGTACAAAGGTAAAGTGATGGAAGAGTTGCACAATAACATGGGACACCAAGGTACTGACCGCACTGTATCACTAGTACGTGACCGCTTCTTCTGGCCATATATGCAATCTGACATCGAGCACTATGTGACTAAAACTTGTAGCTGTGTCAAGCAGAAAAAGCCAGCCCATGCAACAAGAGCTCCTCTGACAAACATTGTGACAACACAGCCATTTGAACTGGTATGTATTGACTTCCTTCATCTCGACAGATGCAAAGGGGGATATGAGTACATCCTCGTGATTGTTGATCATTTTACACGGTTCACTCAAGCCTACGCCACCACATCAAAGTCAGGTAAAACTGCTGCAAATCTCATCTTCAATGACTTTGCCCTGAAGTTTGGGTTCCCGTCCCGCATCCACCATGACCAAGGGGGAGAATTTGAAAATCAGTTGTTCCATCAGTTAAAGAAACTCAGTGGCATGGCGGGGTCCAGGACAACACCCTATCACCCGATGGGAAACGGTCAAGCGGAACGCATGAACAGAACATTGTTGCAAATGTTAAAGACACTAACTGAGACACAAAAGTCAAATTGGAAGGAGTCTCTGAACAAACTGGTTTATGCCTATAACTGCACCCGTTGCGAAGTGACTGGCTATTCACCATTTTATCTTCTGTTTGGGAGATCACCCAGGCTTCCAGTTGATATGCTCTTTGGATTGTGCACAGAGGCAGGTTCCAGTAACCAGCGAGAATACGTGGAGAACTGGAAACGAGGGATGGAAGAAGCATACGCCATTGCAAATGAAAATGCTCAGAAAGCCGCTGAAAGAAGTAAGAAGTACTATGACACTAAAGTTAGGAGTTCAGTGCTACAGCCTGGCGAGCGAGTTCTGATTAAAAACCTGACACCAAGAGGAGGACCAGGAAAACTCCGTAACTATTGGGAAGATACAATTCACACAGTGGTGAGACAAATGGGTTCAGACCTGCCGATTTATGAATTGAGACCAGAAAAGGGTAGGGGACGCTCCAGGGTCCTGCACAGAAATCTGCTCATGTCCTGTGACCACTTACCTTTTGAGACACAACCAGAAATGACCAAAGTGGACAGAAGTCAGAAAACGAGGAGACACCAGCCTGCATCACAGACTCTAGATTCTGATGAAGATAGTGGGGATGAATATGACAGGCTACAGGTTCCCACATCTCCTACAGTACCTGAGGAGAGGAATGCTGAACCAGCGAGAGAGTGGGAACACAGGCCCCCAACAGTGAAACAGACAGTTGCAGTGCCAGTCCCTGATACGCTACCAGCACAGCTTCTTGTTGAAAAGCGGCTGGAGGAGACAACAACAGTTAAAGACCTGCCTGCTGAGGAGAGTAACTTGCCTGCTGAAAATTTGCCTGATGATCGTCCACCAAGTGCCTTTCCTTCATATACTGATGCTGCTGAACCTGAGGAACCAGCCTACCCACTGCCACAAAGAGAGAGACACCCTCCAAGACGTATCACCTATGATCAGCTTGGTATCCCTTCCTGCTACAGTATACAGCCACAGCCACAGTTGTTCCCTGTCTACTCTGCACCAGGACTGGTTCCATGGCTGCCATCACTACAGCAATGTTACTTTCAGCCACCTTACATGTATGGGCTTCAGCAAACATGAGACTACAGAGTTGACATGTTTGACCATGGACTACTGTCTGATTTCACAGACTGTCAAAAGAGACAATTTGCAGACTATGCATATAGATCATTTAAATTGATGGACTGTTGATCAATAGTATGAGAAAATACTGCTTATGTTATATAGCTGGTCAACAGATATGGACTGTGAATATAACTTGTTAGTTATATTTGAACTGTGACCCTTGACCTCTGCTCAAGTACTACCTTACAGAAGAGGATTTTCTAGGTCCAGTGCATACGGACTGTTGAAGAAGACAATGTTGGTAATGTTGGGACAACATTTATTTTGTCGGGGAGAGTGTGACAGGTTAAAGGAAATATTCATAGCCTGTTATACATTAAAAAGTATTAGTAAGTTCATAGTATGTGAGGATTTTAAAACATCTAAGGTTAAAAGGATGCATTCAGTATTAGTTGATAAAGATTGATAACATTCATATAATTGTGTTAAAGTTAAAATCTGTCAAAGGGTACGAATTGTGAGAGTAATGTGTAAATGTTATATTGATTACTTGATTTTGTGGTGCCTAAAAGTGTTAATCTGTGATCTACGAAATGCTCTTAATCTATGAGCCGGAGATCGATTGCTCTGGTCTCCACCCATATTCCTGGGGAAAATCGTGTCTTTTTTCTCATTCAACTAAACGTTAAATTGAGAATACAACACCGTATCACTTTCGTGATTATTTCTCCCCTGTTTTCAGGTACTTTATTGATGATAAAAATAGTAATTTAAATGTTATAACTCACTAACATGTCAAGAGTGTTTAAGGTGTGTCTTAGTAACGTTTTGAGGAAGTTAGAGTTAAGTTTGAAGAGAGTAATATTAGCCCTGCTCGGTTGAAGTGAAGAATAGCATCGTACTGAGAGTAGCTGCCATTTTATGTCGATTGTGAATGAACATGTACGTTGTTAATAAGATATTTTGCTGTGTTATTTGTATAATGGTTTTTCTGTTGTTTTGTAATGTGTTACTTTTGTGATTGATTCAACTAAACGTTAAATTGAGAATACAACTCCGTATCACTCTCTGTGATTATTTCTCCCCTGTTTTCAGGGGCGTAACATCTGCACCCAGATATCTTGCCCCTCTCGCACCCTGCGTCTGTCTCGCAGTTTTCCAGCATCGTCCAGCCGTCACACTCACTCTCAGGACGACACTGGGCAGAAGCAACAACATGGCTTTACGAATGAAGGCTTGCATGTTCGTGGGACTTTTCCTGCTTTCTCTGGCCTGGAAAGGTATGTGACCTAATACAGATCTAACCTCTTGAAAACACTGCATAGGACGCGGCTTTCTGCGGTCTATCGTTTGGTGACTACTGTACTGTACATTGGAAACTTTGCGGGGTTGCTTGTCAACTGAAGACTGGCTTCTTGATGGAACGCTTCTCTGCTCCGCTCCGAATAAGGCTGCGTAGACGCGGCAAACTGCAAATATGTGATGTTCCTACCTTTATTCGGTCGTTTTTCTGGTCAATTGTTTAAGAAAGCTGAAAAGCAAAATGGTAGCTTATTTTCACAAATTATGAATATAGTTGCCTAGGATGTTTAAAGCATATCAGTTTTCTACCATCAGTTAAAGTTAAAAGATACCGTAGGTAACCTAGTTACAATAATTCAAGTAATTTAAGTGTTTGAGATTTACATCAGAACACATGTGGACGTCTGTGTATAAAGTAGTTATTTATTTGTCATATAAATAGTAGTAGTAAGTGGATAGAATAAGTGGATTCAATTAGTCACCCCTATACAGCAAATTCTGTCTTGAAAGATGGTCATTAGATTGTATCACTTAGCCTATGCATATGAACGAAAAGCTCTTCTTTCATGTTGTATGCATGCCCTCACTATTACTGTTTTTGAGTCATTATTTTTGTTTTGACTGAATACCCAAATACTGTAATTTTAGGTATGTGTGACTCTTGAGGAATGCAATCTGTAACTGGCCATGAGAAAGATGAAAGTTGTCGCAAAGAGACCACTTTTCTAGTCTGTTCTATAGCTTGCTTCTTTTAGATCAAAAACGATTTATTCACAGAACTGCAATTGTGAAAAGCATTCCACTGTATTTTTGTCCATAATAAAATAGCTCAATTATTTAAGATTTTATGGGAGCCTACTCTTAAGGTCTATGAATGTTTGTGCAGTAAGCCCATCAAATACAGCTATGTTTTTGTTATATGCTTTGCAGATACTGGTTGTTACAAATGTTTTTTTTGGTCATTTGGTCGAATATGTTGTTGAGAAGGGAAAATCAGCTGCCTAGCTGCGTACTGTCAGGTCATGTCTTCCTACCAGGGTTAATCTTGGTCAGTCATGTTCTGACAACATTTACATTTCTGCCATTTAGCCGACGTTCTTATCCAGAGCGACATACAGTACAGTAGTGAGTGCATACATTTTTATACAGAGTCAGATATGATCACTCTGTGATGGATGCAGTATGCATGCTCTTACCAAATCTACACAGAACGATTCCTAGGGGAAAAGGTAAGGGGAAATGAAGGAAAAAGGATACAGGACCCTCTGCTAGGCTATACCTTAGTGACATCTGAGATTATATATATATATTTTTTTAAATGGACTAACTCAATCTGTGATACAAAAGGAGCACCAGTCATTTTAAAACCTTTACGGGATTGGTGTCCCCGCCATGGGACGGTTGAGCCAACGTGCGCTAATGTAATTAGCATGATGTTTTACATAACAAGAACATTTCCCAGGATATAGACATATTTGATATGGGTAGAAAGCTTAAATTGTTGTTAATCTAACTGCACTGTCCAATTTACAGTAGCTATTACAGTGAAAGAATACCATGCTATTGTTTGAAGAGAGTGTTACACAGTTATGAACTTGAAAATGTAAATGTATTAATAAACCAATTAGGCACATTTGGGCAGTCTTGATACAACATTGTGAACAGAAATGCAATGGTTCATTGGATCAGTCTAAACCATTGCACATACACTGCTGCCATCTAGTGGCCAAGATCTAAATTGCGCCTAAGCTGGAATAATACATTGTGGCCTTTCTCTTGCATTTCAAAGATGATGGAACAAAATAAATACAATTTGTATTTTTTTATTTTATTTGTATTATCTTTTACCAGATCTAATGTGTTATATTCTCCTACATTAATTTCAAAGTGTTTCCATTCAAATGGTATCAAGAATATGCATATCCTTGCATCAGGTCCTGAGATACAGGCAGTTAGATTTGGGTATGTCATTTAAGGCGAAGATTGAAAAAAAAGCATCCGATCCTTAAGATGTGGAATGATGACTTATAAGTGTATTTTAGGGCGTACTACCTGGGTGGGGTGGGGTGGGAGGATGGGGGGGGGGCATGTTGTAGGAAGCGTGGTGCGTATAATATCCTATTTTACAGCTCAGTCATTTCAAAGCATTTTTTCATCATATTTGTCTGTTTCGATTTATTTAGACAGGTCAAATCAAAATCAAATCAAATTTATTTATATAGCCCTTCGTACATCAGCTGATATCTCAAAGTGCTGTACAGAAACCCAGCCTAAAACCCCAAACAGCAAGCAATGCAGGTGCAGAAGCACGGTGGCTAGGAAAAACTCCCTAGAAAGGCCAAAACCTAGGAAGAAACCTAGAGAGGAACCAAGCTATGTGGGGTGGCCAGTCCTCTTCTGGCTGTGCCGGGTGGAGATTATAACAGAACATGGCCAAGATGTTCAAATGTTCATAAATGACCAGCATGGTCGTATAATAATAAGGCAGAACAGTTGAAACTGGAGCAGCAGCACGGTCAGATGGACTGGGGACAGCAAGGAGTCATCATGTCAGGTAGTCCTGGGGCATGGTCCTAGGGCTCAGGTCCTCCGAGAGAGAGAAAAAAAGAGAGAATTAGAGAGAGCATATGTGGGGTGGCCAGTCCTCTTCTGGCTGTGCCGGGTGGAGATTATAACAGAACATGGCCAAGATGTTCAAATGTTCATAAATGATCAGCATGTTTGAATAATAAGAAGGCAGAACAGTTGAAACTGGAGCAGCAGCACGGCCAGGTGGACTGGGGACAGCAAGGAGTCATCATGTCAGGTAATCCTGGGGCATGGTCCTAGGGCTCAGGTCCTCCGAGAGAGAGAAGGAGAGAACTAGAGAACGCACACTTAGATTCACACAGGACACCGAATAGGACAGGAGAAGTACTCCAGATATAACAAACTGACCCTAGCCCCCGACACATAAACTACTGCAGCATAAATTCTGGAGGCTGAGACAGGAGGGGTCAGGAGACACTGTGGAACCATCCGAGGACACCCCCGGACAGGGCCAAACAGGAAGGATATAACCCCACCCACTTTGCCAAAGCACAGCCCCCACACCACTAGAGGGATATCTTCAACCTCCAACTTACCATCCTGAGACAGGGCCGAGTATAGCCCACAAAGATCTCCGCCATGGCACAACCCAAGGGGGGGCGCCAACCCAGACAGGATGACCACATCAGTGAATCAACCCACTCAGGTGACGCACCCCTTCCAGGGACGGCATGAGAGAGCCCCAGTAAGCCAGTGACTCAGCCCCTGTAATAGGGGACAGGTGTCTCCGGTCCTTCCCTTACAACCCGTCCTTTGCGTATCTGACTTCCCTCCCCTCTTATCCCTTTACATCTCTGGTCGCCTTCTCTCCCCTCCTGTTTGGACACTCGTCTCGCTAACTCCCTCTCTTTGTTGTTTTAGCTCATGCTCGGCTATTGTTCCTAATCTCATCCTTTCCTTGACCTCCCTGCTTCTGGTGAGCTTACTTCCTAAACCCCTGCCTTACTTCTTGGCCTCGGGGGACCAATTGTGGTGTTTTCCCACCGCCCCTCTTATCCCACACTCCTTGTTTCTCAGGAAGTAGATGCTAGTTTTGGACTACGGTGGGAATGCCATAGCTATCATGTTGAACATACATATAGCATGGGTTGATAGAGCAGGTTACATCATATGACTTTATAGGCTACGTCCTCATTATTTACTGTTGGTCATGTTCTTGATTTCTTACTATGGGTTTGTCTGATGTCCATATGTTGTCTATCTGGTCTATTCTTTGATGGGCATCCTTCACATTCACATTTGACAGCCGCATAAATAGTCAGCCGTATTAAATGTTTTTTTCATTCTGAAAAAAACAGGTCAAGTCTGGTCTTGCTGTGTTGGATTTCATATTAGCCTCAATTGATTGCTATGCCAGAGTGATCAAAAGGGTTTGCCCTCATCTGGTTGCTATGGAGGCCAAGTGTCATATTGGACACAGACTTCAAAGATATCTTTGTGCCAGGATGCCAGCATGCCAGCTTGTTATTGACCACAAAGGCCCCAGCAAATACTTTGACATTTACCCTCAAAGGAGCAACATCACTTTAATAACTTATCTAAATACATTAATGAAGCTGCTTACAGTAATACCTAAATTAACCTTCACAATAGTGAAGGCATCAAAGGAGTGGTGGTATCATCAGGGATTCCAATAATGACCTTTTGATAATGATAGAATGTACTTCCTGTAACACCAGCCAAATGCAGGTGTAAACGGCATGCTCATCACAAAGACATCTCCCATTAAAAGGACATCTTTTCTTTTTTTTTGTTGAGGAATGCTGGTGATGGGATGGGTGTTGAGAGAGGCTGCCAGTCAATGTACACAATAAAAGTGATTGTGCACCACCTTAGAGCTTAGATAAAATGAAGTGTAGATCTGGGCAGCAAATCAGCAGAGGGCTGTGATTGAAACGGAAGTCCCTTTATTCGGGCCTCTGGCAAAGGGGATAGAGTGCGGAATGCCACTGTTTCACTTCCAAGCCCCACTTAAATTTTCACGGTGACAGAGTTCTTACACTGTAAAGCCTTGTTCATCTTAGCCTTCTGATAAGAGCAACCAGTTACAGCCAGTGGCACACATTCTCCATCCTCATCCTGTTTATGTAACAGTTAAGAGCAGTTGGAGGACACGGAAGGAGAGTTGTATGGTATTGAAGCTCGTCTGGAGGTTAGTTAACACAGTACTATCAGATATCAGATATGGTGGTTGGGGAGCGTAAACTGTATGTAGCTAGGTGCAATAATGCACATTTAGTGATAGATCAGTGGACGCCATCATTTATCATTACCTCTTTTATAAATCATTAATGCATGTGTAATGACAACATGTACATCATCAATCAAATGTGTGTAACAAATGTAACAAATGTAACAGATCTAATTACATCATTCGGAAGACTTGTGTCATTATGTTTATGTTATGCAGGTCTAACCCTATAAAAATGCTTTATCATTTTACATTTGAAAGCAAGCCATAACCAATGCTTTTAAGAACAGTGCGGTAGGTTTATATGTTTGATAAATAGCAGCTGGTTAGCCACCCTGCTCAGAAATGCAGCTGTGGTTGCCGTAATGTCCTGTGCTTTACCTAGATTAGGCCACATTGCCCCTTATCATCATAGTCCAGAAATAAACTGTAGCTCAGCTCTCCAAATGTTGTTTACATATTCACATTCAACACAAAGTCCTTGTGACAAAGTCAAGAAACAGGCCACCTCCGCTTTTTGATATTGTTCGGTTGTTACTGTGAAACATCCATCAGAAATGCTTGTGTAATGTAAATTCATTCTTCACACAATGGTCATTCATTGGTTTTAGACCTGTGTGAAAATTTCCAGATCTCTGTGCGAAAATCAACAGGAAAAGTTATAAACTCAAAGGATAGGCCTTTCCGATGTATGCCCGGAGAGAAAGTTAGTATCATATCCCAAGCAATGCTATACATTGTTTTTTATAGAAATATAAAAAATAAACACACATTCATCTTGCAAAGCATAATCATTTCTAAGAATTAGCAGGATGGTACAGGAAGATGGAAGGAGGTCAGGAACAGAAACATGAATGATTTCTTTTTTAGCATTTAGCGTCATCTTGGACCCTACTTGGAATCTGACTCAAAAAGAGGAGAGTGAGGCTGAGTTGTGACGATGTTGCTTGGTTACTGGTATGGTGCTCTGAAGTCTGAAGACACATCAAAGCTAACTGGGGGAACTGCCTGATTGATCAGATAGTCACAATGTTGTAAAAACATGCTGTCCTCAGCGCTAAACGGCTAGAGGCCGTTGTCAGGGGTCTGGTTTTGAGGGATGTTTTGGGTCGTCAAGAAAACTTGGGGGCTTTTCCAAATCAACTCTATGATTGAATTAGGTTAGAACAACAACCAGAGTCCGTTAGGGACCTGCTAGCGTAATATTAGTTTAATTGGACCCCAAAGGATCTCTCCTTCAACTGGATTACTGCTGTATCTGGCTAGCTAGAAAGGAGCACACTTTCTTTATCTTGAGCAGCCTGTCAAAGCTATTGAACGAAGCCAGGCTTCCTGAATGAAGTACCCTCTCGCAGTAGTCTGCAACCACACTGGTGTAAAGGATTCAGGAAAGTTCCACAAGCTGAGCTTAGTGATTATATATAGAATTTGAAAAAGAATCAATCTTCCAAACCATTAACTTTTATTGTTGCTCGCTCTTACTCTCTCCATTAAGTTGTAGAGGACACCATCTGAAGTGTGAAACAAGTTAGAGAGTATAGCAGTGGCTACCGGGGCATTATGTTTGCTGTGTTGTCAGGATGAAATGGCCTAATGATTTTTAGGCTGTAGGGAATGACTTTCAATACTAGAGATGGCACGAGTAGAGACAAACAATGGACAGAAGCCAGGAAAGGAAATGTCCTGTGTAAAGTCCAGATCGGAGAGTATGAATCTGCCCCCACAGACAGGTATTACCACAATCAATACATGGTGTGCTGGATCAGACTGGAGAAATGAAAGGAGCAGTCCATTGATTTGATTGTTTGTTTGTGTGGAGGCTCCCTCCCAGGCCCCTCCACTGTTGACGTCAGGGCATTGTTGACACTTTGCTAGCACTGGCTATCTCGCTTAAGCTAATTGGTAGCACACAACCACTGCTCGATCAATTAAGCAATCAGGCTCGTTGAATGAAATCTCTGTCGTCAGCAAATGTTTTAAACAGCCATACAAATGTTTTTTTTTATGATAAAGAAAGACAATTCTTGTGTCTTTTTTGTATTATTTCCAGGTGTAAAGGATCTGGTTCCGATCTGGTTTTGATTTCGATTGGTTCAACGCTGCGTTCAGTAATGCATTTACAGATTGGCTTGATGTGAAATTGCCATTACAGTCTTTCAATGTCTCCAGATGTGCAATGAGGCAGCCCGTATGTAAGACACCTGCCACATGTTGCATTAATATGTGTTCTCCATCGGGGCTGTCGGACAGTCCATTGATCCATGAATGTTTAGTGTGTTTGAAATCACTTCAGCTGTTGCTAGATTCCACCACTATCTTGCCATCAGTTCAACAGAAATCAGAAGAGCTAAGGTATGAGGGCAGTCTTGCCACTATCTTGCCCTTATACCTTAGCTCTTTTGATTCCCGTTGAACTGCTCTCTAGACAGACGCACACACAGCTGCATACACCAGGCGCCAAAACTGTCTGAGAGAACCCAGACGGAGGTTCAGGTTACTGAAGTCTTCATTATCCAGTAGCATGTCTGTCCGCATCCCCCTGGGGTCATGTCTCAAGCACTGCTGCTACTTGATTCCTCTGAAGTCCTCCAGCCTCTGGAATCCTCCTTTATTGGCCACCCACTCCCACACCTCCTTCTACCTCATTTCACTACACCCGCAATAACATCTGCCAACCATTTGTGTGTGACCAACACAATTTGATTTGATTTGATCTCTTGTCGTTTTCTTCGATACAGACCAAGTGTTCTGTCATTGGAGCTGAATAAGTGTCAGACTGGTGTCATGGACATAATGCTTGACTGCATTGGGTGTAATTACCTGCCAATTACCTACCTTACATTTATCGAGCCCAGAGGAGGCTGGTGGGAGGAGCTATATGAGGATGGGCTCATTGTAATGGATGGAATGGAATTAATGGAACGGAGTCAAACATGTGGTTTCCATATGTGTGATGTGTTTCATACCGTTCCATTCATTCAATAGCAGCCATTACAATGAGCCCATTCTCCTATAGCTCCTCCCAACGGCCTCCTCTGATCTAGCCTAACAATTTAGCGGAAAATGCTAAATATATTACTGCAAGGATTGCTGCACTGCCCACACATGTTACAGGCTTGGGCCTTCTTGGTTCTGTCTATTGATGCCTGTTGATGGTGTGATCTCACCATCACAACAACAGTCATGTAAAGCCCCCTTCATCAAACTCTCAGAATAAGAGATCACAGAGACATTTGATTCACTGTTTCAAATCACTGAACGTTGGAATAACAAATAGCTAGCCTGCTTCGTAAGAGAGAGGGGGGGGGGGATCTATCAGGGTGCACATCCTTTGATTGGTTATTAGCAGCTTTTCACACAGACTACACGTTTACCCTGAGAAATTGTCTGGGTGGTCCGCAGCACGTTTAAATTCATCATCAACACTCTGATTGCCTGTTGCTGCAGTGCTCTTGAACAGTGTAAACAAAGTCGCCTCCATTCAACTCCTCCCCAGCTTTACCAGAGCACTTTCACATTGTGTTTATCTCAATGGAGACTGACCCCACTGAGGCACCGTAGGGCTTCCCATGGAGGAGCTAACATGGACATTAAGGGACTAACCACCTCTTCACCTCTTGCTGTTCTTCTCCTGTGACTTGCTGCCGTGTCATCAACACTTTAATATGAGTCTTCACCTGAGATCCTGAGAAGATACCTAGTTCTTAGGAAGTGTTCCTGTTGGTGTCTGTGGTAGCTAGGTGTTTCTGTTATGAGGTCAGAAAAAGTGTTATCGCAGTAGAGTCATTTTACTTTCCTGAATAGCTTGTGTGCTTGCTAAGACAGTCTTGGGTCTGGGTTAAAGCAACTAACCAAACCAAGTCAAACTCTGTATGCCACTACTGGTCAGCCATAAACTGATGCTTTGTTTATTTTAGGTTTTTCTTTGACAAATAGAGAGCTCTCTTCCTGGCCAAAAACATCAGCGGTCACTTAAAATGTTGCTCTGCTCTTGCAAAATCCGTAATATTGGTATACTGAAGTTGGTCATTATTAAACAGGTGTTTGATCAAGGTATGACATAAAAATCTGAGAACTGAATTTCTGTTCAATTTCTTTCATACCAGTTAAACTTAGCTCTACAGTTGTGGCAGTAAGTGTCCAAAGTTGGTTTTGGATTGTTTGTGTTGTCCTCTAGTAAACCTTGATTCTCAAAACTAGTAATTACTTCCGCAACAGTTTGAGGAAGGCCCTTTCCTGTTTCAGCATGACAAAGGCCCTTTCCTGTTTCATCATGACAAAGCGAGTTCCATACAGAAATGGTTTATCGAGATCGGTGTGGAAGAACTTGACTGGCCTACACAGAGCCCAGACCTCAACCCCATCGAACACCTTTGGGATGAATTGGAACGCAGACTGTGAGCCAGGCCTAATCGCACAACATCAGTGCCCGACCTCAATAATGCTCTTGTGGCTGAATTGAAACAAGTCCCCGCAGCAATGTTCCAACATCTAGTGGAAAGCCTTCCCAGAAGAGTGGAGGCAATGGAAGCAAACGGGGGACCAACTCCATATTAATCCCCATGATTTTGTAACAAGATTTTCAAGCAGGTGTCCACATACTTTTGGTCATGTAGTGTACCACGGGTAAGGGCAGGAACCCAGGTACTCCGCTTTGCGTCATTGGCCATATACCACACCCCCTCTGGCATCCAGGACTACCCGAGGAGGTGTGGTATATGGCAAATATACCACGGCTAAGAGCTGTTCTTGTCCGCAATGCGGAGTGCCTGGATACAGCCCTTAGCCAAGGTATACTGGCCATATACCCCAGTGTAGTGAGGTGCGTACTGGCAGCAGAGAAGTCAGGCGCAAGAGAGCGAAAACAGATTTACAACGGTGTCGTTTAATATCCATAAACCACCGTCAACCGTACAATAATGGATCAAACAAATACCAGCATACCTGTGCATAAGCACTACAAGAAACAATTACCAACAAGAACATGAATGGGAACAGAGGGTTAAATACACAACATGTAATTTATGGAATTGGAACCAGGTGTAATGGAAGGCAAGACAAAACCAATGGAAAATGAAAAGTGGATCAGTGATGGCTAGAAGGTCGGCGACTTCAACCGACGAACGCCGCCCGAACAAGGAGAGGGACCAACTTCAGCAGAAGTCGTGACACCCAGAGTTGCCTTATTGCTATTATAAACTGTAATCCAACATAATTAGAGCAGTAAAAATAACAGTTTTATCATACCCGTGGTGTAGGGTCTGATATACCACGTCTGTCAGCCAATCAGCATTCAGGGCTCTAACCACCCAGTTAAAAATTACAAATACTACACACTAGCCTAGTATGACTGCACCTTCATCAGACTGTCTACCTGTATCAGTCTATGATTTTATTTCACACCTACACAATTAGTTGTGACTCTCAGTTTGTTTTGCTGTCTGCCGTTTTCTCAGAGGACAAGGCATGATACCATAGAAGGACATTATTTAATGTTTGTATGCTTTTGGATACAATAACCAAACAAATGTTTCGGGACAAAGCCCAGTTGGCATGTAAACAGTTGCTTTAATACTCGACTCATTACCTGGTTGTGAAAGATTATTGTTGTTTTCTCCAGATTTCTCATTCATTAAGATGTTTTTTTTGTGCCAATTCTTGCTGTCTCTGCCTATTTTAGGAATGAAATGTTGGGAGACAAACGCTGAGAGCTAAATCAAATCAGGCTAGCTTTTATTTCCTCTTTGCCCCTCAGGAGCAGTTGAGGTCATTTGTTTCAGTAATTGGCATATTTTGTGCCCAAGCACCTCTCAATGTATTCATGTGGTTATTAGATAATATAGCTCTACTCATGGTTCTCACCCCCTTCCATAGACTTGTGATGATAACGGATCGGAGAGAGTCAGGCATGACAGCTGTGCTCTGTGAGTCTGTGTGAACCAAGGGAGTGAATTTTTTTTCAACTTTTCACCCCCTCAGCTGACGACACACAGACACAGATGCAGAGAGAAGCAGAAAGGCACACATGCACACACACTTTGATCTTAACGACAACTAAATGACATTTGTAAACATTCCATGAAACCGTCCAAATTTTTGATCATGGATGGAGATCCAGATACACTTGATAGAGATATCAAATGCTAACACACCTAAGGTAGCTCTAACAGCCTGCTTGTGCCATGAATGAAAGAGGCCTGTTCTGTTCTGTGTTCTTCACTGTCCCGTGTCCACTGTCACATGAATTGTGTTGTGTGGAAGCCACGTCTAAAGCCCGGAGCTCATTACGCGATTTGCTGGAATCTGAGGCCACTCAGCGGCTTTGTGTTTGGTAAAATGGTCCTTCTGCCCTGTCTCTGTCTAAGCATTAAGCTCATGGAGCCAGATCAAATTGAATAATGCTCTTAGATAGAGTAGACAATGGGCTAAATGAGTGAGATTGCATTTATTTTTTGACCCTAATTGACCTTTTATACACTAAATATGTGTTTGTTTGAGTCTGGCACTTTTCAGGAATTCAGGAATCACCATACAAAGTGGTATAGGAAATGTAGGTGACATTGCTGAGTAACAACTGATGGCATTGCAAACACAAACACAGCGGGATCGTACCAGCTAACAGCAAACGTTCCCACAACTTTAGACAGCGTTCCCTTAAAAGTCTCTTTAGGTTATTAACTAATGTTTTGATAGGAATTTTCCTGTGATGTGCAAGGAATGTTTTCAAGAGACCCTTCCGTTAATGTCAAACATAACTTGCGGTTACCATGTTCTCAGGACTTAAGAAATTAATGTTCTTGACATGTTTCATGGGAACGTTGCAAGAACATACATGTGCCAATTGTCTTTGGGTTAGGAGAATATTCTATCAACGTCCCACCAAACATACACAGAACATGGTTGACGTGTCAGAAAACAATATATTCATGTTCTAGACACGTTTCATGGGAACATTGCAAGAACATTCATGTGTTCAAAGAAAATATATTATACATCACATCTTTTTACCGAGCCAATCAAAGCCCTGATTGGTGAACCACCGATCCATGTTTAACTCTTTGTCTGTTGGCAAGGTTATCGATACTCACCTGTGGTGGCTCCTCATAGGAGGAAATTCAGTGAATTTTATAAAAATAAAAATAGTGAAACATTTAAAAAGTTATCCTTTTTAGATAAAACTATGCTATATATATTCACGTCACCAAATAATTGATTAAAACACATTGTTTTGCAATGAATGTCTACAGTAGCCTCAACAGCCCTCTGTTGGGTAGCAACATGGTGTAGCAGGAGGACAGCTAGCTTCCGTCCTCCTCTGGGTACATTGACTTCAATACAAAACCTAGGAGGATCATGGTTCTCACCCCCTTCCATAGATTTACACAATAATTATGAAAACTTCTGTAAAAGGCACATGACAACCCACTTGGAGATTGCCAAAAAGCACATAAAGACTCTCTGAACATGAGAAACAAGATTCTCTGGTCTGCTGAAACCAATATTGAACTCTTTGTCCTGAACGCCAAGCATCACGTCTGGAGGAAACCTGGCACCATCCCTATGGTGAAGCATGATGGTGGCAGCATCATGCTGTGGGGATGTTTTTCAGCAGCAGGGACTTGGAGACTAGTCAGGATCGAGGGAAAGATGAACGGATCAAACTACAGAGAGATCTTTGATGAAAACCTGTTCCAGAGTGCTCATGACCCCATCCAATCTGACAGAGAATGAGAGGATCTGCAAAGAAGAATGGGAGAAACTCCCCAAATACAGGTGTGCCAAGCTTCTATAGTGTCATACTCAAGAAGACTCAAGGATGTAGTCACTGCCAAAGGTTCTTCAACAAGTGCTGAGTAAAGGTTCTGATTACTTATGTAAATGTGATGTTTCAGTGTTTTATTTTTTATACATTTGCAAAGATTTCGAAAAACCTGTTTTTACTTTGTCATTATTGGGTATTGTGTGTAGATTGATGAGGGGGAAAAACGATTCAATCCATTTTAAAAGAAGGCTGTAATGTAACTAAACAAGGGGTCTGAATACTTTCCGAATGCACTGTATTTAACACACGATTACATTGTGCATGTTAATTTATTCAGTAATTACTATACATCATGTCCGCACTTGGGATTTGAATTCACAACCTCTTGGTTCACGGTATTCCGATCTTCCTGCTATGCCAGCATGTCAGTTATCAGTTAATCTGAGTATTCTCATCATTGATTTTATTGACTTATTTCAGCAATTTAAGGGCTTTCTCTATAGTTGCCTAATGTTGGTGGGGCATATTAACCTGTTTTAATGTTACTCCTGAATCACTATAATCAATCAAATATTCTTTAGCACAATTACTGGAAGTCTATGGTATCTACTAGTATGCTAGGAGTTATCATGGACTTCCAGTCATTGCGTTAAACACTAGTCAGCAATTGTGCTACCGCTAGTTAGCAACTTCCTTCAAACTTCACGCAGAAGCATAAACATTTTATCCACGGGTTCATCTGGGGAATTAGATAAATGGCTAAATGGCTTCATTGCCAAAATCCTGAAGTGTCCCTTTAAAATTTGGAGATGGAACTCTGTGCTGTGTATTGTTTTGGTATAACTGCAGGCTGCATCACATCCGGCCGTGATTGGGAGTCCCATAGGGCGGCGCACAATTGAGCCAGCGTCGTCCGTGTTTGTCCGGGGTAGGCCGTCATTGTAAATAAGAATTTGTTCTTAACTGACTTGCCTAGTTAAATAAAGGTTAAATAAATCAAATGACTGTCATCGTCATTGCTTAAATGTCAAATGTGAGAAAGTACAGACATGCTACTGTAAACATACACATTTCTGATATTCTGAGAATATGGCAACCATGTTCTGGTTATGTTTCTATCAGAAGCAACACTGTGACCTGGTCCATGTTTTGTCAACAAATTAGCATTGTTTCAGATTGAAAATGCAACGACTAGAACTGATGTGATTCCTTATTAGAGACACGTTTGTTCCAAATGTTATATGTGCTGTGGATTTTTAAAAAGACGACAGTTCTCTTTGAGATGCTCAGCTATCTAGAATTCTACATTCTTTCAAGGAGAAACACATTTAAATTAGAACAGATAGGTGTGTTGTAACTGTTGCCAAGTAATGACATTAACATACTGTATGTTGCTAAGAATGTGAGAGTAGGGTGACTCCCCTTGCGGGTCTCAAACCTAGGCCACCAGCACCGATGACAAACACTCTCACTACTGTCCCAAGAACGTATATCTCTAGGGCATGTGCTTATTAGGCCAGTACCACCCTATCCCCTCCTCCCTACGCACTTGTGTAGATTTGAAACAACTTGATAGGTGTAAGCAATAGGGTGAATGCACTTTGAAGTAAATCTCAGCTCTGTTAAAAGTACACTCGAGAAAAAAAACTTTTATTGAGCATAGTGATTCAGGAGAATCATTAAAACAGGTTTATATGCCCCAACAACATTAAGGAAACAAAATCAATGATAGTCCAAATTAGCTGATAACTGACACAGATATGGTGGTGTAGCAGGAAGATCTGAATACCCTGAACCAAGAGGCTGTGAGTTCAAATCCCAGGTGAGAACATATTGAACAATAATTACTGTATGAATTAACATGCACCATGTAGTCAAAGTGTGTCAAATATGTAAGTTGAAAACACTGTTAAATGCAGTGTGTCAGTATCCCTAACCTTGCCAACAGACAAAAAGAGCTGTGAAAGGATCAGTGGTTCACCAATCAAATCAGGGCCTGATGTCCTGACAAATGATACACAGAAATGTTGCTGCCATGTTCCCATGAACAGTGTCTAGAACATTAACATCTAATATTGCAAGAACATGGCAACCATGTTCGGTGGAAAGTTGATGGAATATTCTCCTAACGCTCATAAAACTGGACACATGAATGTTCTTGCAACGGAAATGTGCCTATTGAAATTCGTGTTGAACATTCATGCTGTATACTCTGAGAACATTGTAACCACGTTCTAGATCAGTGCTGCGTGACATTACGGGAAAGTTCTCCTAACTTTAACATCAAAAGGTTCTCAGAAAGGTTTGCTAACGTAGATAGAATGTTCCCCTAAAAAAAAGGCACGTGCTTCTGATTTGCGAGGTAAGACAAACCACAGCATCACAAATGTGAAGGCAGAAAATGACTTTAGACCATGTGAGTTTAGAGGGCTGTTTTGTTTCTAGAACATATGTTCTAGTGAAGATTTTCCAGGAAGAAGCTAAGATACACTCTTTGTGTGGATTTTCATCACTGTGTGGAGAATCTTTTGAATCTTCTATGTGGAGTATATTGTAGATCGGCAATATGAAGTATATCAGGAACTTACCGTGTACTACAGAACGCTAACTGTTATTACGCTTATTGAACTGTGGTTTTTCACGTCATGACATTGGTCATTTCCATAGCTTTCTCGCTCTAGCTCGGGCCGATTGTGATTGTGGTTCTCAACCCCTTGACTTCTGCTCTGGGATCAAACGCACACTGCTTTCTGTTCCTGTGGTGAGGGTTAATGACCTGAGAGAAAACACTCAACACCAGCTAGTCACCATCGAGCAGTCCAGGAGGAGCAGGATAAGGAAGAGGAGGCCCTTCCTGGTACTACCACTCCTTATGTTTTCTCCTTGACTCCAAAAGACACGGTGGCCAATCGCTGTGGAGTGCTCGCCGCTGTCTCACTGTCAAGTAGCTAGACACTTCTGGACAGTGGTCCGTCAACTGGGTTCGGTACTGTGAGTTTTCTGAGAGAGTGTTTGTGTGCGTGCGTGCATGTGTGTGTGCACATGTGGTTGGGCCTTTCCTATAACCAAGGCAGCCATAATGGACTGAGATGCCGAGCATTCCTCAGACATTTCTCCCCCTGCCTGCCTGCTTCTCTCTTCTCTTCTGTTCCCCCGCCAGTTTCAGGGGCAGAGGGCCTCTGACCCCTCAGACCAGCCCTGGGTTCCTGCCACGGTTCTCAATTCAAGCCAATCAGAATGAGTTTTTCCCCAGAAAAGGGATTTATTATAGATATATTTTGTAAATACTCCTCGGTTTCATCAGCTGTCAAGGTCTCAGACCATCCCGGAAGTGAAGAAGCCGAATGCAGAGGTCGTGGGTTGGCGTGTTTACATGACCCGGTTGGACGTACTGCCAAATTCTCTAAAACGACATTGGAGGCGGCTTATGGTAGAGAAATTAACATTCCATTTTGTGGCAACAGCTCTGGTGGATTTTCTTGCAGTCAGCATCCCAATTGCACGCTCCCTCAAACCATGAGACATCTGTGGCATTGTGTTGTGTGACACAACTGCCCATATTAGAGTGGCCTTCTATTGTACCCAGCACAAGGTGCACCTGTGTAATGGTCATGTTGATTAATCAGCTTCTCGATATGCCACACCTGTCAGGTGGATGGATTATTTTGGCAAAGGAGAACTGCTCACTAATGTGAACAAGTTTGTGCACAAAATTTGAGAGAAATAAGCTTTTTGTGCGTATGGAAAATTTGGGGGATCTGTTATTTCAGTTCATGAAACTTGGTGCCAACGCTTTACATGTTGCGTTTATATTTTTGTTTGGTATATTTGATTCAGCAGATGTGATTGAATGCCATTATAGATGAACCACAGAGGCAGAATCATTTAGTTCTTAATGAACACAATTATTTTGTTAATGTTCAAACAAGTTGGCCATAATTAATACATTTCCACTAGTGTACAGTTACTGTGCCTCCCAATACCTAGAATGTTGTATTCAAATCTGCAGCTAAAAGCCGAATTGAAAGCTTTTGGAGAGAAGACAAGGAGAGAAGTTCAATTTCTGTAGTTGCTGGTGAACATGACACACATTGAATTTGACAGTTACACCAAGTTCCATATTTAGACATAATATTTTACAGAGGGGCTACATTTGAGAACTCAGATGTACAGTAGTTACTGTATTATATCAAATATCACCGTATAGGTGTTCTCTCTCTGGGAGATAAGACTCATATGGTAGGCCTGCTAAACTGGTGCCTGCTTGTGAGAGATGGAAAGGGCTGATGGGACAGCCGTGTCAAATATTGTCTTTGGCCTCAGCCCTGTCCGTTTGCATCTCGGATCTCGGATCAAAAGTGAGGGAACACCGGAGTCCCTCTTGCAGAGCCTCTTAAGAGCCCTGCTTTTAGCTGACGTCCTGTATAGGTATTGGAGAGTACTGGAGTGGCCCTCGGGGGTGCTCACTTGATTGGTTGAAATGTGGGAGCGGGGGAGATCGCTCAGCCCGTGTCAGAAGCAATGTCTCGTCCACTGCCATCAACACTGCTGCTTAATAATGAATGCTGTTTTCTGAAAAATCAAACGTCTCCCAGCTCATCTAAGGCACATTGGGCATTTTAACCCTAATGCCTAATGCAGACCAGACTACTGACTCCCTTACTGTGTTTGTGCGTGCATGTGCGCGTGTGTTTGTGCTGTTTCATGGAACATACAGCAGAGCACTCTGGTTGTGTCCATTTACATTCCAGACAATGTTATTCTCTCTGGACTTACTGTACAGTAGCCATTAGCTACTGTACAAGATCCTATCGCCATTATACGTTGTATGCCAACTCCATATAGAGCTGTATTATTGGGCGAGGTCATTTACATCTTAGCATCTTTCACGGGGAAGCACATGAAATAATACAAAGTGGACACTACATTATTTTATTCTATCTTTGCGGTAGCCATTTAGCTAATCTAAGGCGCTTTCAAGTGTAAAATGTTTAAATCCTGTTTAAATGTTTAAAGCCTGTTGTTGAACCCATGCGCCAATCTAAGTAACATAATACCAAAAATCCCCATCAAAATCCGTCAGTTTAAGCTTGCGTGGGCTGCATCTCAATCCACCGCATCCGCCTATGTCGGCCTTCTGCATTTGCGGTGGAAGGTGGCCGAGCTACAGCCGTGTTTGTCCGACCATGAGACCCCCACTAATGTCAGACTAATGGAAGTAAAAACCTTATCCCTTATTAGCAATTTTTTAATGTATTTTTTGCTGTTTATGAATGTGTTATTCATGCGTTTCTATGGGCTATAGTAGTAAAGGCATAGTAGTAAAGGCATAGTAGTAAAGGCATAGTAGTAAAGGCATAGTAGTAAAGGCATAGTAGTAAAGGCATAGTAGTAAAGGCATAGTAGTAAAGGCATAGTAGTAAAGGCATAGTAGTAAAGGCATAGTAGTAAAGGCATAGTAGTAAAGGCCAAATTCAATATTTTAATCCTCCCACCCAAAAATATATTGATATCTAAAGGAGTCCTTAAATTCACAATCAAATAACTAAATGATCCATGGTATGACCATCTTAAAACAATTCCATATGTTAGCTTAGTACCTTCTTTATAAGAACACTACATTGCTACTTTTTTTCAGGACTAGCATACTACGATAAAGCCCTTTATAAAACCACCCACGGGCCATCTGTTGGGAAAACCTGCTTTAAAAGATTTCTCTGTCCCAACGGCTGCTTCTCAGGCACACTCAACCCCTTGTATAGTACTGTGTACTACCTGGCATTGATTCACGCCACTTTTAGGGTACACCAAAAAAGGAGAGAGCCGCTCTCGAATACTTCTAAAGGTGGCTATCTTTAGAATTGCCATTGGGAGAGAGACAATGCGAGAGAGAGAGAGTTCCAGCATACATCTCATATTTCTGAAGGCATGTCATGGGGTTTGCTCTGTCGTCACAGTCAATGCGGCACGAATATAAGATTGTCCCTAATGGCCTTTCCCATACTTTTGTGCTTCAGTGTTATTTTTGCCTTTTCCTGAGTACACAAATCCTTTTGGAGGCCACTTTTTCCCTGAAATGTGGGAAAGAGGATGGAAGGGGAAATTTGTACCACCATGGGATAAGGGAAAAGGCGGGAACCCTGTGAATTTGCAGTTAAAATACAGCTGTCCATTTTGTTATGATTTCACTTGTATTTTTGGGGGGTGGAAGTCAGAGCTGGACATGGGAAGCTGACCGCATCCCACATAATGTCAGAAGTCATGGACAACACATACTTTTATGCAGAGGTTATCCAAACAGTGAGTGTTGGAGAGTGTGCGTGGAAGAGAGCAATATGTTGCCATGTTATCAAAGCAGGAGAAGAGAGTGAACTCTCTTTGGTGTTCATCTTTTGAGACAATGCCAAACAAATAACAAATATTTCAAGAGCGATGAGCCAGTGAACCTGCTGAATCTGCAGTAGTAGTCTTCAGTCTCTTCACAGTGGGAGACTGAGAATGTTCTAGACTGGGTCGTGTTCATTAGGGTACATCGTAGAAAAACAGTGCAACAGAAAACAAAAAACCTGTAACCTCATTGGACAGGTTCAGGTAGTACCTCCCTGTTTCACAACTTTTTCTCCCTATGGAACATGTAATTCAAGACAACATCCAGATGGACCAATAGAAGAGGAGTGTTACATTTTTTTTAAATCCGCCCCTGAGGTGATTTTAGGAACAGGCGTGCTGCTGAAAGAGTAAGAAGGGATCGGATTCACTGAGAAAAAAATTGGATGACATTCTTTTCTGTTACGTGTGTGTGGTCCCATTTCTCAATCTTATGTTTACTTTCTGCTCTCCTCTCTTATACATCATTGGACTGTAACGGTATGTTGACTGGCTCCCAGAGTAGGCATTAGACGACGGCCCAGGGGAAAGCATTTGAGTCATGGTGACCAAGCAGCACACCTGTTCCTAAAATCACCTAAGGGGTGGATGTTTAAAAAAAAGAAACGTATAACACTCCTCTTCTATTGGTCCATCTGGATGTTGTCTTGAATTTTGGCATGGAAATGTGCCTATTGTAGCTGCCCATGTCAGTACTATCTCTCAGCATGTAAAGTATCAGCTTAGTCACAGCTTCTTGCAGTGCAAGATGTTGGAGTTAGCCTTTCTAATGCTAACTGGGTAGCAGCTAACTCAGCAAAGTGAAGTTGGGGTTAGCCTTTCTAATGCTAACTGGCTAGCAGCTAACTCAGCACAGTGAAATTGGAGTTAGCCTTTCTAATGCTAACTCGCTAGCAGCTAACTCAGCACAGTGAAGTTGGAACCATATAGCAGGTGTGGTGAGTTGAAGCTCAGCCATAACACTAGCGTTATCCCAAGGTTACGCCACTACCGTAGCTAGCACAGTGTCATTAAATGATGGCTGGAATTGGGACCAGTACACATTGTTATTAGGTCTCAAGAGATTTCAGAATATACCCAATGTTGCTGTGATGGCATAGAAAAATAGTTCTTTGATCTCTGTGTCTCTCTGTTATATTTTCGTTTTTTAAAGATTCTGCTGGTGTTTTTTCTGTAGCCACTGTGTATCAAATACCAAGTTTGGTGAGAAAACATGTCTTATTCATGGTCCTTTATATTGAGTCCATTATGCCCAAGGCCAAGGGCTTTTGCCTGTTCGCCATTCACATTCAGACAGGGGCTACTCTATTGTTGTCACGTTCTGACCTTAGTTCTCATCGACAGTACCGAGGCAGCTATCGATCGTTGTCTCTGATTGAGAATCATACTTAGGTAGCCTGTTTTCTCCATTTTGGTGGTGGGTGATTTGTTTTCTATGACGGTGTTTTCCACACAGAACTGTTTCGTTTTCAGTTTGTGTAGTGTTCAGTTCTGATTAAGAATATGACGAACACTTACTTACTGGTTGGTCCGCTCCTGGTCCGCTCCTTCTTACTCCTCCTCAGAAGAGGAGGACGAAAACCGTTACAGAATCACCCACCACAACTTGACCAAGCAGCGCGGTAACCAGGAGCAGAGGGTTCTGGACTCCTGGACATGGGGTAGTAGAGGACGAAAACCGTTACAATTGTTGAACACATCATGTAACACTTTTGTTCTAACTTGTTCGGAATTTAATGCAAAGGACAGACATTTACAGAACTACTGCCATTACAATAATTGTTCACGTGGTAGTTCAGTTTTGATATGTCACAATCTACAGTAACATAATGTGAACGTGTGTTTCGTACACTGATGCTGATTTGTTTTTGTTTTTTACAATAAAAGTAGCATGTTATACGGTACTGCATATGTCACAGTGCCAAGGATATACAGTGTGTATGTGTTTTTAAGTTCTCTATAGCAGGGTTTTCCAAACTCGGTCCTGCCCCCCGGGTGCATGTTTACCCCTAGCAGTACACAACTGATTCAAATAATCAAAGCTTGATGATTAGTTGGTTATTTGAATCAGCTGTGTAGTGCTAGGGAAAAAAAAAAAAAGTGCCCCCGGGGGGAGGTTTGTGAAAACCCGGGTTATAGCTAGAGGTGTAACATGTTTGTCTGGTAATAACTGCAGTCATCCTGCTGTTGCTATTCAAAACCTAGCATGAAGTTGTAGGAACCCCCAACCCTAATTAAAAGCTCTGGGGGTGAAGTTTCCTCTAGGTACATATCAAGGATCAGCTACCCCTCCCCCAATCCTACCTAATCTTACCAATTAGTGGGGAAAAATCCCAAATTGACTCAAGACCGGTGTCTAGAGGGGCGACTTCACTCTGCTCCTAATAAAACAGAATCCCAAAAGAAGATATTTAAAGTTAATGAGCCAGGCAATAATTAGGGGGCGGCCAGAGTCCTAGTGTCTGATGCTTCACAGTGGGCCCCTTCTCATTCGCTCTGAAGTATGCACGCCTGTGATCACTTTTCCATTCTCTTTTGAAGGTCTAGTCCCAAAGCATATTTGATGATGTGACTTTTAACATGTTCTGTGTGTGCAGACATGCTTGACTGACTGCGAATTGTACTCCTGCGCAGCGTAACCTGTGAGGATCAGTGTTTTTGACAGATAAAAGGGCATTTGATGGTTCTGATGATTAAAGGGGAGCTCTTTCTTTGGTGCCTGTTAGAACAGACAGAGGGTATAGCAGCAGAACTCATTTGATTGACGAGCTCTTGACAAGGTCCTCATATTTGCATCTTTGGGAATGCCTCAGAGAGAGACCTACTCTCTTAAGGATTTTAAGACCTCTAGGCAACAGGGGAAACTAGTGGTACAAGAAGGCAGTTCTGTGTTGGGTTGACACGGTCTTGAACTTTGTTGCCCTCTCAGGAGGTTACTCCACCGGTTGTCATCCAGTATATTTCTCCTGTCGAAGGATGACACCAAAATTTAAGAATCTAGGCTACAGCACCACTCTGTGCCAACTCTCAATGCCAAGTCCAGTGCCAACTCTCTCCTGGTCTAGAGCCAGACAGGCCAGACAAACCCAGCCATGTTGTTTCCTAGGTTCTCACGAACACTGACACGGCACTAAAGTAGGGGGACTATTTATGATGCTTAGGGGGTCAACGTATTGTACAGTGTCTACCGTATCGTGTAAGCAAAGACACATGACATGGTATTGGTATTCTTAGAGGTGAACTGTCATTATGAACAATGAGTGGTGTATATGAGTATGTATGGAAACATATACAATGCACTCGGAAAGTATTCAGACCCCTTCCCTTTTCCACATTTTGTTATGTTACAGCCTTATTCTAAAATGGATCCAATAAATAAAAATCCTCAACAATCTACACACAATACCCCATAATGACAAAGCAAAATCAGTTTTTTTGAAATGTTTGAAATGTATTTTAAAAAACTATATTAAAAAATACCTTACTTACTTAAGAAATCAGGCCCTTTGCTATGAGACTCGAAATTGAGCTTAGGTGCATCCTGTTTCTGTTTAAGGCTGTGAAGTAACAAAATGTGGACAAAGTGAAGGGTTTCTGAAAACTTTCCGAATGCACTGTATCGTGCAGTGATCAAATTCTATAACGAACATCTATGGGGGAAATGAGGAGAACGCATGGAATAGCTGCTTTCTGTCCTCCTGGTTCCTAAACTGTACCGTTCATCCTAACGAATCATTTTAGATTTGTGAAATTTCAGTTTACCGAAGACCAGGGTAAAGTCCACTATAAATAAAGAATGGATTTATTTTTAGTGGGGAGAATCCACAGCTTATATCTAAATATTATATTATATTCATCTAGCGTGCCAGACTTTACAGCTACACAGGGACACACTCACCTGACTGGAAGATCAATCAGAGTAGATGAAATACATTGTAGGCATTATATACGAACATTCTTTGTGGTACTATATGCAGTGTATATGAAGACTTTTCAAATACAAATGATTCTCTTCACAACTGCCTCTAGAGAGTAATACTCAATCACTTATTGAAACATAAACAGATGTAAAGTCAAGGGAAGAATGACTCTCCAATGGATGTGCAGAAAGATTCCTTACCGTGTATATATGTACTATAATGTGGTGTGTGTATGTGTGTGTGTAGATGTGTGTCGATCTCAAATGCTGTAAATCTGGCAGGTTGCCTTTAACGTGTGTAGTCTGTATACTGGTGGAATCATGTCTTCAGGTCAAGTTCACGGGCCCCCAGAGCATAAACTTGCTTAAGTTGAATGTTTCACGTTTGATTGGTAAGGTGAAGCTTTATTTAGAGGTAGAGGTTGGTTGTTGGGGGAGTCTCAACACAGATCTGAATCCACAGCCACACCCTCCCCCTCACAGGGATTTGTACCACTCCATAGCCCCCCAAGCCAGATGATAGGGATGAGCAGTATTGTCAGATGACAGGTCTCTCAGTTAGGAAATCACAAGGACATCATCCATAATTGAAAATCTTCATTGAAAACCTCAGTGGCAACATGAATTGAATCCCTAAAATGACTGCGGAGACTCTGATGGTATGTAATTTAACAATGCAGGTCTTTGGCTAGTGTGGTTGAAACCCATATATCCTGTCAAGGTCCAGTGGTTATGCTAGTTGAAAGGTGAGACCTTGAAGCGGATTAGATGGGGAGATACAGTATATGAAGAGATAAGAGGTGGTGTGAGTGCCCCACACCCCTAAAGCCAGGCTAGCTAGACAGACAGACAGATGGACAGAGAGAGGGAGGCGGGTAGGGCGTGTCCCTCCATCCATCCCTTTGAGTCAAAACACATTCCAGGCTTTGAAAAGCCAGTGCCATGTCTCATCTACCTGTCTTGCGATTCAGTTTTTTGTTTTTCCACAGCAGGTTAGGGGAAGGAAAAAAAGAAAGCGTTATAGTATGTGAAATCTCAAAAACATTACTCCGAATGCATGATCTAGTGCGTTATTGCGTTGACTCCCGCCATAGGTCATTTAAGTACAGCGCGTCAATTACCAGCTGTTGTCAAACACGTGAGTGTTTATCTCGAGAGGAGCTGTACGATGTCCGCATTGCGGTCACAGAAAAACCCCGAACCACACCAAATGGAATTCAAATAATTGAACCTATGTCATCAATTAGTCGTTTAAAAACCGATAAATAACCTACATTTCAGATTATCGCTCAGCACTAGGTGTTTGCAGGCAGGAGTTATGTCTACAAATACATCAAGGTCTGGTGTGCAAAATATTTGATATAATATGGCCTGAAAAAGAGGGCTCCGCCTTTACATGCCTTTTGAAAGCAGTAACAATAATGAATAGTTAACCTGAAAATGCTTGTTTCTGTTATCTGGTGTAATTATGCCACGCTTTGTTGGCAAGCCCACTGATTGAGCATGGACAGCTGGAACACTTCCGGTTCCTCACTTGAACAATCAACAGTGACTTCCTTGCTAGTGCATTGTAATGTCACTGCTTTTAATCTCTCGTCTTCTGTCAGAGAGCATGTCAACACCTAGAAATAATCAGAGTTGTCAGCCAGCTCCAGACGTGTCTCAGACTCTTTTGTCGTAATTAGACTCAATTATGATGTTCAAGGAGGTTGATTCTTAGGTATGCAGACAACTGCCTCCAGCTAAACTCTGACTACCGTGAACAATGCTGTGTTTGAAGCCACTTTTTTTTTCATGAAACCTTTTTTTAAGACATTCTTAATGTGTCCAGTCTAGTCTACTAGGTAATCACATTTTAAAACCTGCAAAGCGTTTAATGTCATAATGATGAAAGGATGTTTTCAACTGCTGGTTTCAAGCATTTTGTTTATTTGCGAAATAATGCTATACCATGTGATAATTATCTTCAATGTTAGGTAAGATGATGCCTAAATACCATGGGAGAAAGGTCTTGGTAACACCTTACAGTAGGCTGCATTCATAAAGCCTTAATAAGGGCTACATAATGTTTGAACGTATCTCTTCTGCACATGAAGGTACTCACATGAAGGTACTCACATGAAGGTACTCACCTCACATGTGCAGAGTGTGGACAAGGGGCACAGCTCCTCTCACATTCTGGCATCCCGGCCATCAATAACTCTTAATATAGTACCAGTCAAAAGTTTGGCAACACCTACTCATTCAAGGGTTTTTCTTTATTTGAACTATTTTCTACATTGGAGAATAATAGTGAAGACATCAAAACTATGAAATAAAACATATGTAGTAACCAATTTTAAACAAATCTAAATATATACTTTGAGATTCTTCAAAGTATGACAGCTTTGCACACTCTTGGCATTTTTTCAACCAGCTTCACCTGGAATGCTTTTCCAACAGCCTTGAAGGAGTTCCCACATATGCTGAGCACATGTTGGCTGCTTTTCCTTCACTCTGTGGTCCAACTTATCCCAAACCATCTCAATTGGGTTGAGGTCGGGTGATTGTGGAGGCCAGGTCATCTGATACAGCACTCCATCATTCTCCTTCTTAGTCAAATAGCCCTTACACTGGAGGTGTGTTGGGTCATTGTCCTGTTGAAAAACATGATAGTCCCAATAAGCGATGGGACTATCATGGCATATCGCTGTAGAATGCTATGATAGCCATGCTGGTTAAGTGTGCCTGAATTATAAATAAATCACTGACAGTGTCACCAGCAAATCACCTCCACACCATCACACCTCCTCCATGCTTCAGGGCGGGAACCACACTTACGGAGATCAAAAATCTCAAATTTGGACTCATCAGACCAAAGTACATATTTCCACCGGAGCAAGTTTCTCTTGTGTCATTTAGTAGTGGCTTCTTTGCAGCAATTCGACCATGAAGGCTTGATTCACACAGTCTCCTCTGAACAGTTGATGTTGAGATGTGTCTGTTACTTGAACTCTGTGAAGCATTTATTTGGGCTGCAATTTCTGAGGCTGGTAACTCTAATGAACTTATCCCCTGTAGCAGAGGTAACTCTGGGTCTTCCTTTCCTGTGGCGTTCCTCATGGGAGCCAGTTTCATCATAGCGATTGATGGTTTTTGCGACTGCACTTGAATAAACTTTCAAAGTTCTTGACATTTTCTGCATTGACTGACCATGTCTTAAAGTAATGATGGACTGTCATTTCTCTTTGCTTTTTTTGAGCTGTTCTTCACAGTTTTGATATGGACTTTGTCTTTTTGGCTATATTCTGTATATCACATCGACCTTGTCACAACACAACTGATTGGCTCAAATGCATTAAGAAGGAAAGGAATTCCACAAATGAACTTTTATCAAGGCACACCTGTTAATTGAAATGCATTCCAGCTGACTACCTGATGAAGCTGGTTGAGAAAATGCCAAGAGTGTGCAAAGCTGTCAAGGCAAAGGGTGGCTACTTTGAAGAATCTCCCCCCCCCCCCCCTGTCCCTTTGTTTACACACACAAATGCATGCACGTGGACACACACACAGTCCTTGACTTGGGCAGGAGCTCACCGGAGCTGAGTACAAGCACCTAAAGTGTTCTACTGCTTGATCTCCTGTTCGTCTTACAGAATATTAGCTCAAAAGTATTGTGGAGTTCCTGCACCTTAATATAACATGAGTACCACCACCTATTTCAGTCCAAGTCAAGCACTGGACACACACAAGCCTGTTCAGAGTGAGTCAGCATTGGCCTGTTGTTACGTTGCTAATGCACAGGAAATGTTTTTGTGGGAATACCTAATTGAATCACTATAATAAGACAACATCCTTCTTCCTCCATTAGCCTCTGGTGTGTGTGTGATTTACTGTTGGTGCAGGACAGGGCGGAGAGATAATAACCTGCCTGTCACTGTGTTGTTGAGGTCAAACGTGCTCAGTGAGTATTACTGTGCCCTCCATGTGAACTGTCTCACCTGTTAAAGGGAAAAGGAAGACACGCACACGTACATACAGTACGTAGACCACGTAGTACGTAGACCATGCATCCAATAAGACACACAAAGACACACTGTCCACCCACCCCCGCATACACACACACACACACACACACACACAAACACGATTGAGTTGCCATATTTCTTCCTTAACTCTTAACTCAGGCTTCTGAAAGTATCTAATTAACGCTGGATCTGGGCAGAAAAGTCTATAGGCACAGCAAGGGGTCATTGCCAACCTAGAGGCTATAGGAAGGAGCCTGCTTTAATATTGTGTGTAAAGTGCATAATGGCCCTTCTGGTCTGTGTGTCGTCCTAGACACGCTTGGAGGGAAGAACCACTCATTCCTCTGTGAGAGAACCGAACACTGGCTCACTATGCTGTCTGTAAATTGAGTCTTTCTTCCCTCCTAAACGGTGACACACTGGAATGCAGAACATTACCATGGACATGGGTGGGCTCCCAGAATTCCTGTCATTGCTTCTTTTTTTCTTTGACCATTATGAGCTTTTTGTTGCTTTTTTTCAGCTCCGACCATATCAGGCCAGGCCTGTGTGTGTGTGTGTGTGTTAATGGTGAAACAGCAATGTCCGTTTGTGATATTACAACAACAAAGAAGTTACTGCAAGCAACAAACACAGTTTTTTCATTGATAGAAGATGGTGGTGTGGCGGCAATCGGTGCTGTTTCCCCCTACTGCGGAGGCCATCTTTAATGTTGGTACAGAAATTATTACTAAGTATGATCAAAACTACAAACTTTCACATCATTGTGAAAAGGGTCTTTAAACGTGACTGATTCTGCCCACTCTGCCTGCTGTAAATGATCTCAAACATGTGGCTTGTTTCTCTGTGTCTTTACAGCAGCCTGGGCCAAGGTGCAGGTGAACATGGAGGACAGAGTGGAGGTGTTTCTGGGGGACACGGCCCAGATCACATGCATGTTCACGGTCTCAGACAGCCCCGACAACGTCATTATCCAGTGGTACATGGTGAGTAGTCCCACACACAAATGCATGAACATGGACACACGCGCACACACACACGCACATTAGCCTGGTTGCAAAATCTGTTAGTGCTTTAGCACACATCCCTTCCATCTCAGATCCCTGTTTCACAAATGAACACATGCTCTCTTAGCTCTATGGGCTGATTCCTAACCTACATCTGTACATTTATGCATCAGCTAACATCGATGTAAATGGGAGATTTACATGGGCACAAATATTTACTTTACACCCATGGATCTCAAGGATTCGTCCCTCTGTCTCTGCCCTGTTTTCCAATTGACTTTGACGATGATCTTCGACTTGGATCGTAGATCACGAAGACCAATGTCCGCTTGAGGATCTACTACGGAAACGGCACCATGCAGGTAGTCGACCGGGGCGGGCAGTTCACAGACAAGATCAGTGTGAAGGGGATGGGGAATAGCAGCGAGGTTGTGCTGACCATCAGGGACGTGAAGCTGGAGGATGAGCTAGAGTTCATCTGCCACGTCAACGGGAGGTCAGACGGTAGCGACGAGGGACGCACTGTGCTCAAGGTGTTCGGTAAGAGCGTGATGCACCCATTCCTAGGGCCAGTTTCCTGGACCCAATTTAGCCTAGTCCTGGACTAAAAAGCATGTGGCATGCTTATAAAGCTTCCGTATTCTAGCTATTGCTCTCTATTTGATGTAATCCATTGTTCCTCTCTAGCGTCACCTGATCGTCCAATCATCACGGGGGAGGAATCTGGGATCTCTGTCAGCAATGAGTACCCAACTAAGGTAAAGACGAACAAACGAAAAACCACATTGTTAGCGATAGACAGTGAGGACCTCAGGTTATAGCATGGGGATAAGGTAAGGGCTTGTAACTTTTGAGGGCTTGTAACACTGACATTTAGCGAAATGAAAGTATGTCGGTTTTACAAAAAAACATTGAGCTTTTTATCCCCGAAATCGAGTACATGGTTTTCAGGAGAAAAGGGTTTACACTGTCCATGTAACGTCATTTTTCTCCACAGATAGGGAGCTGTGAGGCTAAGAACGGCTACCCCAGGCCCAACATCACTTGGTACCGTGACCAGAGCTCACTGCAGAACACACAAGACGGTGAGTACTACTAAGGCTTGGCCCATAGACACATTAGTATCTACGCTATGTGAAACTTCTTCCTGCTTTTTTTGTGCTGGCAACGTGACAATAATAAACACATTTAGAATGTTGTAAACATGCCTCGTGATCTCACAAGGAATAACTTTGGGGTTATCAAAGGTGAAAGGCAGATTGATGTCAGTCAGGAATTTGACAGTGAAATTGAAGAACAATGATCTACGGATTAGTATGACAGCCTGTTGGAGAAATAGATGTCTGTTTCATGTGCCTGAATATGAGATGTGGCTGTGGAAAATATTAAAAATAGAAGACAAAAGTATGTGATAGTAAACCACCCCATGTATTCTCTCTCCCAACCAAGGCCATTGGGGATGCATCAACATGTGTAAGCAGCTACACTTCTACAGTAACTCAAGTTCTCTGTTTTCAATATGTGCTGCATGTCTCACAGGGGTCATTGTGGGGACCCTGGTCACTAAGGAGTCCAGTGGTCTGTACACTGTCCAGAGTGAACTTCACCTGAATGTGGTCAAGAAAGACAAGGATTCGTTCTTCTACTGCGAAGTCAGCTACCTTGTCCCCGGTGGAACCAAGATGACTGAAACCAACAAGATCAACATCACTGTCTACTGTGAGTCTACTGTGCCACAATCTTAATGTGTTCCCCCTCATATGGAGACAGTAGAAAACTATACACATGCACAGTCACAGATGTACACAAGCACAGTGCCATCTCAAATCTTGTTCAGTCTCAACGAGAAGCATGAATCTTAAATACAAGTAACTATGCCCCCGTGCAACGTTTTTTATTTTCTGACTCTTTGTGCTGTCGCCACGTGTTTCTGTCAAGTTTCTCTTGTCCTGTACTTTATATGGCCATACTTGCCAATTTCCAAGTCATATTTGTCAACGAGAATTAGAATCTTGTTGACTTGCCTGGATAAATAAAGGTTAAATCGAATGGATGTAAAAATCTCTTCAGATCCAACCACTTCTCTTGATGTGTGGGTGGAGTCACCAAAGGGCAGTGTCAAAGAAGGAGACACAGTTGAGGTCCATTGCCGTGCCGACGGGAATCCTCAACCACTCTTTACATTCATGCACAATATGGTAAGAAACCCTTGCCTATCTCCTAGTCCATGTAGAAATGTTAAATAAAATGCTTTCTGTCTCCAACTATAAACAGAACTATGTACTGTTTATGTACTCTAACATGTGTTTACTGTAAGTGATTGGATGGGCCTATACCTGTGTGTGTGTGTGTGTGTGTGTGTGTGTGTGTGTGTGTGTGTGTGTGTGTGTGTGTGTGTGTGTGTGTTTGTGTGTGTGTGTGTCTTTGGTCATACACAACACTGTTGATGTATGTTATAAATGCCACTGTCTCTCTGTAGGAGGAGCTGGAATCTGATCTGAACGTATTGGTCCTGAAAAACGTGACACGGCAAAGCAACGGCAACATCATGTGTACAGCACTGGACCTGGATACGTATGAAGAAAGCCTCGGGCAAACAGAGCTCTTCGTCGACTGTGAGTGAGACATTACTCTGGTACAACTGTCCTGTACTTCCGGGACATTTCTGGGACGTTAGTCATTGTTAGTAGCACCAGGAGTTGTGACATGACCGGGAAAAAACTTTAGGGCCCTCTTTGTGATCTTATTAGTAGCACCAGGAATTATTCCCTGGCTCTGGGAAAAACTCCTGGCCTAATTATTGCAGTAGTAGTGAAATGTAGTGGAATGTAGTGCACTGGTTCTCAAACTGTGGGTTGGGAATGTGAAACTGGATGTGAACAATGTATACCTGTGCTCCTTCGATCTGGTTACCAACATTGGCCTACTGTATATAGAGTAGTGTAGCAGTGTTCTTAACATTGGATGTTGTGTGTCCATAGATCTGGATCCGGCTATATTGATTCCCAAAGACACCCATGTCATGGCCCAGGGAGAGGAGCTGATGGCCACATGCAACGCTCTGTCCTCCCTGCCCACACACACTGTATGGTTCAAGGTAAATGACAGTAGCCCACTGAGTCAAACGCTATACTCCTACACAGTTATATTAGACTGTGTTACCGCATATTTCATTTTTAGAGGCGATCTATCTATGCTGATATTTAGTATTTATTAGGATCCCCGTACTCTTCCTAGGGTCCAAACGGGGTTAAATCAATTACCTTACAACAAAACACAACAACAGCCTACATCTTAAATAAAACAGTACATTATACAATATATTGTTACATTATTACTCTCTTAATACAAATGTACAAAATAAAATACACAATACCTCAACATTAACAAGTGTGTGTGTAGAGTGTGTTTTAGAGTGTGCGTGTGTGTGTGTTTGTGTGTGTGTCTCTTCGCATTCCATGTTATGCTATGAGGTGTTGTTTTATTTTTTTAATTATTTTACTGCTTGCTTGAGTTACTTGATGTGGAAGAGAGTTCCATGTAGTCATGGCTGTATGTAGTACTGTGCGTTTCCCATAGTCTGTTCTGGACTTTGGGACTGTGAAGAGACCCCTGGTGGCATATCTTGTGGGGTATGTATGGGTGTCAGAGCTGTGTATTAGCTACTTTCAACATGGCAATACCTCTCACAAAGACAAGTAGTGATGCAGTCAATTTTCCTATGTGCTTCTTTGTGGCATTGACTATATAGCTGTGCAGTAGTTCATCTGTGATAAAACTAAGGCCTGTCGGACTTGTTTGGTTGATTGTGATGTCAAGAAATCAGAGCAGTGCTTTATCACGGACAGACCTCTCCCCATCTTCGCTACCGTTGCATCAATATGTTGTGACCATGTCAGTTTACAATCTAGGGTTACACCAAGCAGTTCCTCAACTTGCTCAATTGCCACATTATTCATTACAATATTAGGTTTAGGGTTTAGCTAATGCTTGGTCACAAATACAAAGCTTTTAGTTTTCGATATGTTTAGGACTAGCTAATTACCTGCCACCCATTCTAGAACTGACTACAGCTCGTTGTTCAGTGTTGCAGTGATTTCACTGGCTGTGGTAGGTGATGTGTGTCATCAACATACGTAGACACACAGGCTTTACTTAATACTGGTGGAAGGTCAAAAGACAGGTTTACTCACTAACATAAACCAAACTCTACCTAGTTTATGTTAGAGAGGCTTCCATTAATAACTCCTGCTGTGTTCTGTTAAATAGGTAACTCTCAATCCACGATATGGCAGAGAAAGGAAAGCCATGTTTTTTTCAGCAGAAGACAATGATCGATAATGTTTAACTAAACAGCTCCCACAACCCCCTGATATCTGTCTCAAGTATCTTTCGAATCTCCCTGGGTCTTTCGAATCTCCCTGTGTCTTTCGGATCTCCCTGTGTCTTTCGGATCTCCCTGTGTCTTTCGGATCTCCCTGTGTCTTTCGGATCTCTCTGTGTCTTTCGGATCTCTTTGTGTCTTTCGGATCTCTCTGCGTCTTCCGAATCTTCCTGTGTCTTTCGAATCTGCCTGTGTCTTTCGACTCTCCTAAAAGAGGTGTAGCTGTGCTTGATTGGCACCGGAGGGGATGGCGGCCTTTTTACGGGCTCCTAACCAACTGTGCTATTTTGTTTGTTTTTTCGCGTTGTTTGTAACTTGTTTTTTTAAACTTATTTTGTACATACACATGTTGCTGCTACCAAATCTAATGACCAAAAATAACTTCTGGACATCAGAAAAGCGATTACTCACCTCGAACTGGACAAAGATTCTTTATTTAACGAGTCCGATGCGAAGGATATACATCTTTCTTGGGAACGGGCCCAAATTCCTATAATTTGCGTGAAGAAAAGTCAGAGAAAAAGGGGGAGGAGATCGGGCTGCCTTCTGAGAATTTAAGTAAGTAAATCTCCACTACCATGCGTTCTATTGGCCAATTATTGGAAAACAAAATGGATGATGTAAGATCAAAACTGTCCTACCAATGGAACATTAAAAACTGTAATATCTTATGTTTCACTGAGTCGTGGCTGAACGACAACACAGATAATATAGAGCTGGTGGGATTTTCCATGCAGGACAGAGAAGCTACGTCTGGTAAGAAGAGGGGCTGGGGTGTGTGTCTCAAGGTATTGCTCGCCTGAGGTAGAGTACCTTATGATAAGCTGTAGACCACACTATCTACCAAGAGAGTTCTCATCTATATTATTTGTAATCGTCTATTTATCACCACAAACCGATACTGGCACTATGACCGCACTCAACCAGCTGTATAAGGCCATAAGCAAACAAGAAAATACTCTTCTAGAAGCAGCACTCCTTGTGACTGGGGACTTTAATGCAGGCAAACTTAAATCCGTTTTACCTCATTTCTACCAGCATGTCACATGTGCAACCAGAGGGAAAACAACTCCAGACCACCTTTACTCCACACACAGAGACACATACAAAGCTCTCCCTTACCATCCATTTGGCAAATCTGACCACAATTCTATCCTCCTGATTGATTCCTGCTTACAATCAAAACTAAAGCAGGAAGTACCAGTGACTTTCTCAATACGGAAGTGGTCAGATGACGCAGATGCTACACTACAGGACAGTTTTGCTAGCACAGACTGGAATATGTTCCGTGATTCATCCTGTGGCATTGAGGAGTATACCACCACAGTCATCGACTTCATCAATAAGTGCATTTACGACGTCGCCCAACCGTGACCGTACCTACATATCCCAACCAGGAGCCATGGATTACAGGCAACATCCGCATCGATCTAAAGGCTAGAGCTGCCGCTTTCAAGGAGTGGGACACTAATCCGGACGCTTATAAGAAATCCCGCTACGAACCATCAAACAGGCAAAGAGTCAATACAGGATTAAGATTGAATCCTACTACACCGACTCTGACACTCAACAGATGTGGCAGGACTTGAAAATTATTACGGACTACAAAGGCAAACCCAGCTGCGCGCTGCCCAGTGACGCGAGCCTACCAGATGAGCTAAATGCCTTTTATGCTCGCTTATAGGCAAGCAACACTGAAGCATGCATGAGAGCACCAGCTGATCCAGACGACTGTGTGATAATGGTCTTGGTAGCCGATGTGTGCAAGACCTTTAAACAGGTCAACAGTCACAAAGCCCCGGGGCCAGACGGATTACCAGGACATGTACTCAGAGCATGCGCAGACCAACTGGCAAGTTTCTTCACTGACATTTTCATCCTCTCCCTGACTGAGTTTGTAATAGCTACATGTTTCAAGCAGACCACCATAGTACCTGTGCCCAAGGAAGCGAAGGTAACCTGCCTAAATGACTACCGCCCCGTAGCACTCACATCGGTAGCCATGAAGTGCTTTGAAAGGCTGGTCATGGCTCACATCAACAGCATCATCCCGGATATCGTAGACCCACTCCAATTTGCATACCGCCCCAACAGATCCATAGATGACGCAATCTCAATCGCACTCCACACTGCCCTTTCCCACCTAGTCCCCTCCTGTACTCCCTGTTCACCCACGACTGCGTGGCCAAACACGACTCCAACACCATCATTAAGTTTGCTAATGACACAACAGTGGTAGTGATTACCGACAATGATGAGAGAGCCTATAGGGAGGAGGTCAGAGACCTGGCAGTGTGGTGCCAGGACAACAACCTCTCCCTCAATGTGTGCAAGACAAAGGAGCAGATCATGGTGGGCCGAACAGGCCCCCATTATCATCGATGGGGCTGTAGTGGAGCGGGTCGAGAGTTTCAAGTTCCTTGGTGTCCAAATCACCAACGAGCTACCATGGTCCAAACACACCAAGACAGCTGTGAAGAGGGCACGACAACACCTATTCCCCCTCAGGAGACTGAAAATATTTGCACGGGTCCCCAGATCCTCAGAAAGTTCTACAGTTGCACCATTGAGAGCATCACTGCCTGGTATGGCAACTGCTCGGCATCTGACCGTAAGGCGCTACAGAGGGTAGTGCGTACCCCCCAGTACATCACTGGGGCCAAGCTTCCTGCCATGAAGGACCTATATACCAGGCGGTGTCAGAGGAATGCCCATAAAATTGTCATAGACTCCAGTCACCCAAGTCATAGACTGTTCTCTCTGCTACCGCACGGGCAAGCGGTACCAGAGCGCCAAGTCTAGGACCAAAAGGCTCCTTAATAGCACCTACCTCAAGCCATAAGACTACTGAACATTTAATCAGATGGCCACCCGGACTATTTACAGTTGAAGTCAGAAGTTTCCATACACTTATTGTTATTGTTTTTTTTAACCTTTATTTAACTAGGCAAATCAGTTAAGAACAAATTCTTATTTTCAATGATGGCCTAGGAACAGTGGGTTAACTGCCTTGTTCAGGGGCAGAACGACAGATTTTTACCTTCGTTACTAGTCCAACGCTCTAACCACTAGACTACCTGCCACCCATGTTGGAGTCATTAAAACTTATTTTTCAACCACTCTACAAATTTCTTGTTAACAAACTATAGTTTTGGCAAGTCGGTTAGGACATCTATTTTGTGCATGACACAAATACTTTTTCCAACAATATTAACAAGACAGACAGATTATTTCACTTATCATTCACTGTATCACAATTCCAGTGGGTCAGAAGTTTACCAACACTAAGTTGACTGTGCCTTTAAACAGCTTGGAAAATTCCAGAAAATTATGTCATGGCTTTATAAGCTTCTCATAGTCTAATTGAAATCATTTGAGTCTATTGGAGGTGTACCTGCGTATGCATTTCAAGGCCTACCTTCAAACTCAGTGCCTTTGCTTGACATCATGGAAAATCAAAAGAAATTAGCCAAGACCTCAGAAAACAAATTGTGGACCTGCACAAGTCTGGTTCATCCTTGGGAGCAATTTCCAAACGCCTGAAGGTACCACGTTCATCTGTACAAACAATAGTATGCAAGTATTAACACCATGGGACCACGCAGCCGTCATACCGCTCAGGAAGGAGACGCGTTCTGTCTCCTAGAGATGAACGTACTTTGGTGCGAAAAGTGCAAATCAATCCCAGAACAACAGCAAGGAACCTTGTGAAGATGCTGAAGGAAACAGGTACAGAAGTATCTATATCTACAGTAAAACGAATCCTATCGACATAACCTGAAAGGCCGCTCAGCAAGGAAGAAGCCACTGCTCCAAAACCGCCATAAAAAAGCCAGACTACGGTTTACAACTGCACATGGGGACAAAGATCATACTTTTTTGAGAAATGTCCTCTGGTCTGATGAAACAAAAATAGAACTGTTTGGCCATAATGACCATTGTTATGTTTGAAGGAAAAAGGGGGAGGCATGCAGGCCGAAGAACACCATCCCAACCGTGAAGCACGGGGTGGCAACATCATGTTGTGGGGGTGCTTTGCTGCAGGAGGGACTGGTGCATAATTCAAAAGTTGTGGCAAAATGTCTTAAGGACAACAAAATAAAGGTATTGGAGTGGCCATCACAAAGCCCTGACCTCAATCCTATAGAATATTTGTGGGCAGAACTGAAAAAGTGTGTGCGAGCAAGGAGGCCTACAAACTGACTCAGTTACACCACCTCTGTCAGGAGGAATGGGCCAAAATTAACCCAACTTATTGTGGGAAGCTTGTGGAGGGCTACCCGAAATGTTTGACCCAAGTTAAACATTTTAAAGGCAATGCTACCAAATACTAATTGATTGTATGTAAACTTCTGACCCACTGGGAATGTGATGAAAGAAACAAAAGCTGAAATAAATCATTCTCTCTACTATTATTCTGACATTTCACATTCTTAAAATAAAGTGGTGATCCTAACTGACCTAAGACAGGGAATTTCTACTAGGATTAAATGCCAGGAATTGTGAAAAACTGAGTTTAAATGTCTTTGGCTAAGGTATATGTAAACTTCTGACTTCAACTGTACATTGACCCCACCATTTGTTTTTACACTGCTGGTACTCGCTGTTTATTATCTATGCATAGTCACGTTACCCCTACCTACATTTACAAATTACCTTGACTAATCCGTACCCCCGCACATTGACTCCCCTGTACCCCTGTATATAGCCTCGTTTTTGTTATTTTATTGTGTTACTTTTTATGATTATTTACTTCAGTTTATTTCTTGAGCTGAATTGCTGGTTAAGGGCTTGTAAGTAATTATTTCATTGCGCATGTGACATTTGATTTATTTAGACGTGTGTGTGTGTGTGTGTGTCTAGAAAGGAAAAAAAGTTGCAGAGGGCCACACACTGACCCTGAAGGACGCTGTGTTTGACATGGCGGGGACGTACGTGTGTGTGGTGAAGGTGTCTTCACTGGAAGGACTGGAGACCAGTGGCTCTTTACGTGTCTTCGTAGAGGGTGAGCCCACAAACACACACAAACACACACACACACATATACACACACACACAACTAACCCTCCTCCTCTCCCATGCAGGACGCCCAGAGATCAAGAAGTCAGCAGACCCAGTCCAGGAGGTGAGCCCAGAGAAGTCCCAGAAGCTGAGCTGCCACGCTAGAGGATACCCAACCCCTGTTATCACATGGAGCTCCTCTGACAAATCACAGGTAGACAGACAGACAGACAGACCAGCAGGAAAAGAGGTCTTCTCTGGGTCAGCTCATACAGACATTGTTTGACTAGCTTTTGATCTATTTATGCACAGATCTGTTCCCAATCCTGGCTTCCTGGGTCATTTCCTGTAACAATGTTAATCGACAAAGCAACTCACGTTCAACATTCCTTTCTTAACTGACATCTCTACATTTGTCAATAATTTTTATTGTTCGTCCCAAATGGCCGTCTTTTCCCATTGTAGTGCACTACTTTTGACCCGGGGCCCATAGGATGACATTTGGGACACACCCGCTGTTCGGGTTTCTGGTCTTATCTGTACTTTATTTCGCCGTTTGTGCCAGATCCTGAAGTTGTCCCAAAGAGAGACAGAGGACGAGGTTCTCAGTGTGGTGAGCATCAAGGTGACCTCTGACGTCACGGCTTACTGCAACGCCTCCAACGACCATGGCACAGTCTCCATCTCCTTCAGCCTCAAAGCCAGTAAGTTCTGTCTGTCCACTTTCTTATTTGTCATATCGTGTATATTTTATGTCAACATGTCCGGTCTGACTGTTTTAAGAGAAAATCAACAGGCAGAATATACTAACGTCCGAAGGATTTAATTCATGGCAACATAAGAGAAAACTTGAACCTGAGCTTCAAATCATCTTTAGTAAAGCTTCTCTTAGTTTCCCTCAAACTCAGTGTGCTAACAGTAGAGTGACATTCTCCCCTTTGCCTGTTTTCAGTTGTCCCAACGACCTCGTCAGCTCCCAGTACTACAGGTAAGTGTGCCACTCTTTTAGTAGATAACACTCACTGTCATATCACTGCTGTGGCATTGGTTGAGTTCCACGTAGTCTTTATTGCGGTCATGCTGCACATTCCTTGAAGATCACTGTATTACATCAACGGGGTGTTTAACATTTCCCAAGCATTGTGAGATTGTGAGACCATGGTGTTGAAACAAGCACCTTCATTTATCAATCAAGCGCGTGCACCCTGTGCTCAATCATATTTCCCCCAATCTTGTGTTCGAACGGTTTACGGTCTAGTTTAGCTTTCTATGTTAGTCAGGACGAATTTTTTTTAAAGAGAAGAAAAATAAAAACGCGACAGGTGCTTTTAGAAATGACCCAAATCTGAATTAAAACCCATAAATGGTCTTTATGTGTGCACTAAGGTTTCTACTGATGAGGACGGTCATGGTTAAGAAACCTTTTATTGACTAATTGCTGTGCGAGAGCTGTTTATCTTCCATATGTTGCTCCGTCATATAATACAAACATATCCTGATCTGTTCTTTGATAACTGTCACAATTAGATGTTCGATTAAATTAAATATTCATGCCCCGGCTTCACAGACACGGATAGATTAAGCCTTGTCCTGAACTGGACTAAAAATGGGCTGTCATTGAGCATGCTTTTTAGTCCAGAATTAGGCTCAATCTGGGTCCAGGAAACCAGCCATAGAACTCTTACTACGCTGTCATCTTATTTCGGACTATGTTCACTAAATGGCTGCGTATCGCCCTATTGCATAAATATAGCCTATAGCTGTCTTGTTTGCACACAGATCAGGATCGAGGCTGAAACTGTAGCCGTGCGCTGATGGTAAAAGTGCCCTCAACACAGTCTCCTGACTCCCATTTCCTCAAGCGGACCGCTCACGTCATGCCAGGAAATCTTTGCCTACGTCCCTCTGAGGGAAAATCCTGTTTGTTGTTTCATTTGCAGACAAAATTGGATTAAGTAGCCAGCGCTGCCGCTCCTGGAAACGATTAGGACATTTTGGGGGGGGGGGGGGAGTGCAGACTGCAGAGCCTTTCCTGGTTCATGTCTCCTGCCTATCTGTGTTTGTAACACGGAGCTAAGTGATTAGGGCCATGCTAAGTAGACAAGGCGGTTGTTGCACAGTCGTTAACAGTGTTGTGTTGCCATAGAGCTGGTGTATTATCGTGACAACTGTGTCCATGTGGTTTGTCCAGTAACAACTCCATTAGTTCCAGTAACAGTGGTAGCTCCAGTGACAGTAACAACAGTAACGCCAGTAACTCCTCCAAAGAGAGTCAAGAAAGGTTTGTGACTTCTTGTCGATGCTGCCACCCACCTAATGCGCTTAGAAGGCTGCCCTGCCCACCCCTCGCTCCACCCAGCTCACACTGCCTAGACTGAACCCCCCCCCCCAACCACCACCACCACCACCACCACCACCACCACCACCACCATCACCCTCCACAACCCCCCACACAGCTCTCGCTTTCTCAACACAGGACCCTCGTTCTCTATGCAGGGGCAGGCTTTGTACTCACTACTCAGGAGGCAACACCTGTGACATATGGAATAATTCATAATTTAATAGGATCTCCCGGTTTGTGACTTTGTAATACTGCATGAAAATGTACCGTATTTCACAACTTTATCTATGTGGAGAGATACTTATAAATGATAAAGTGGAAAATTATGAAATCTAGATTTCTTAAAACATTTTTTATCATCATACATTGTTAGTTACAATGTTATCATTTGTATATTTTCTCTGTATGATGCTTCATGAATCATTGGAAACATAATCAGAAAAAACTAAGTTAAACCAGGCTGAAAAGTTAAATTTGCACATTGAGCATTTTGAGTACAATCCCCCTCCCGAGAGAATGGAGTGGTATCACCCATTCTCTCCCTTGATGGTAATGGATCCATCCATCTACATCTGCATCCTTCCTCCAGGGGAGGTCCATCCCCAAGTGCACCCATCCGCCTCTTTACCTTCCTTCACTCTCTCTCTCTCCCTGTGTCATGCTGTAGTCATACTGTAGTTCTGGTTGGTATTCTTTGAAAAAGAAACCAAGCAGCCCAACTCTGGAAAGTGTTCCTTCTGGCTGATCTTTAGTCCTCAATGAAGAACTTCTTCCATGATGAACAACCTGGTTCAGAGACTGTACACCTGTTCATCACCACCACCACCTGTACATGCTGTTGTCTCTGAATGATGCAAGCGACCCCCACGCACATGCACAAGCACACACACACCATCATCATCATCATCATCAGAAACTCCTTAAGAGGACGAAGTTATCATAAAGCAATTACCGGACAGGAAATGACCCGTGGTTCCGCCTCTTCTTCTTTGTCCACCAGAGGGCAGCGGTGTGATCATAGCTGTCATCATCATCTGTATTCTCCTGCTGGCTATCCTTGGCAGTGTGCTGTACTTCCTGTACAAGAAGGGCAAGCTCCCATGTGGGCGTTCGGGCAAGCAGGATCTGTAAGTGTGTTTTCCATTTTTTTTTTAAATGTATTTTAAGGTTTGCAAAATTCCAGAAGCATTCTCAAAATTCCCAGGTTTTCCAGGAATCATCCAACCAGGATTGCTGGAAGAGCTGTGCATTTTGGGAAAGTTTTTAATATCAGAGCGCTTAATTGGTTGAATATGCCTCAGACGATACCTCTACAATAGCTCATTGTTTTTTTTGTCCATGATTTTACCTGATGTGTCATTATAGTTGCTATCAGATACCCTTTTCACACTATCGTGCTAACCCGAACCGTACTGTGCTGGCTGGGATAGTTTCTAGTCCTTTTTAGTATCGCAACTATGGTGGAGGCATAAACAGGCCAGCTCGTAGTAGTATGAAAAAGGCAATATATTGGTCATGCTGGTGATTACGAGCTGTCCTTCTAGTACCAAACCGAATAAGGGCGGCATAGTGGTGGAGATGAAGAGTGACAACACAGAGGAGGCCGTGCTTTTAAGTGTCAACGGAGACAAGAAACCTCCTAGTGACCAGGTAACTATGGACACTGGCTATTTTTTTTACCATCCTTGTAAATTGTACTACTCATCAAAATTATAGTTATAATTGTATTTTTTTGTATCTGAACTTCAGTGGTTAATACAATGCAATGTTGTGTTGGTGTTGAATGTTCCTTACCAGCTGTCCTATGATACAATCTATGAGCACATTTACATATGGTTTCGCTTCTGTGTGTGTGTCTGTGTGTGTTTGTCCTCTGGAGTAAAGGGTGATAAGTACATGTACGTGCAGAAGTGAGCGTTGGTGTGTGAGGGGGCGACTGCTGCAGCTGCTCCCAGGCCAGTTCACTCGCTCAGGGTGGGATGGATCCTTTGATGCCTCGTAGCCTACAACTTCCAGGAGAACTCATCTGATATGTGCTGCAGTTCTCTAACCTGATCCCAGATTCGTAGTTCTTTAGCATGGCAGTGGCTAACAAAGGACGTGGCTATGTTCTCTCAAGTCATGCTATTTCATACTTTATCCTGTTTTTCATATGCATAACGAAGAACATGACAGAGATGCTGGCCTAAGCACATATAGATCTGGGATCAGCCTAGCAATTTTAATGAATGTGGTTATTCTTTGTACCCATAGAATCCAGTTAGAGCATGAAATAAGAGGGACTGTTTGTTATATATTTTCCTTAATCCAAATGCCAACTCGGGCAACCAATCACTGAAGAGCAGCCCGGAACTGCTTTTTCATGAAGTGTAATATATTCTGTATGAATTTCTTTATTTAAAATAACCTGAGACAAACCTTTTAAAAAGACATGGCTAGGAGTTGTTTTGGGTTTGTTGCTTTTTGATGGAGGGACGTCTGTGTAGGCTTCGCGCTAGCTCTGGTCCAGGGCGTTAGTGCGCGTTCCTTCTGCAGCATAGTGGAGCAACGTGAACTAACGCCCTGGACCAGAGCTAGCTTTACTCTAGAGGTCCACCTGCTGTTGTTCTGCGTGTGATTGGCTGCATTCACTTCCTACTTTGCTAAAGTCTGTACACTGAAACCATGGGTGCATAATGACGGTCTTACCAACCATGTCTACATGTATACAGCCTGCTTCATCTACCCATGTAAACCAACATCCAACCTTTAGAGCTATGTTCTCAAAATGGACTCCAGTATGGGTCATGTTTCAGTTTAGTCTTTGTATTTGTATGTTGTTGTTGTTGTTGTAACTTTTACTTACCACTGAAACTAATCTTAGATGTGTTTTCCCTTTGTGAATGAACATGTAAGGCCTTGTCTGTAAGGTCTTATCTTTTGAGAGATGGGCCCTGTTTGAATATGTTGGAATGCATCCTTTCTTCTTTCCCTCATTGAGCTGACACGACTTTTGTAGGTGAAGGCCTATCCAATCAGGTCAAATCAGTGATTTCTTCATGGGAGGAAGGATATGTGGTGAAATATGCATGGATAAGGGGTCCCCATTCCTATCAGTTCCAGATTGGGTTATTTTGTACTACAATAGCCAATAGCAGAGCTCCGATGAAGCCAAAGCATCATTGGTTACTTTTTCATTCTTCCATAGTTCTTGTACTCTTTTTTTCCCCTTCTTCCATAGTTCTTGTTCTCCTTGTAAATAAGAGTTAAGAATCACGCTGATATGTTTCCAGTTCTGTCTGCCTTATATACATTCAGCTTCTTATTCTACAAAATCACAGCGAGCAGTACAGCTGACTTTCTTTCACACTTGTTTTATCGTTATTTGTGAATATTTGTCCAGTGCACTGATTTTGTTTTGTTTGTTATGATTTGTCGTCATGTTTTGTCTGTGAATCTCTGGTTTAAGTTGGGTGAAGGAGTGTTTGCGAGTGAAATGTCAGCTTCGTTTCTCATGAAAGTGAAGATAAAATGGCTCTTTAATGTGGGGATAGGGGGAAGACTTCATTTCTACCACAATTTCTACAGGAGAGAATGACTTGATAACAATTACACTCCTTAGTTTGAGCTTTCTTAATCACTAAGTAAGATCCGAAGAGCTCGCTCATGGCCATATTAAAACACAAACCCCAGAATGTCCTCTCATTACACCACAGGTTAAAAGCTGGCATGCTTAAGTGAGTGCCAAACTTAAGCCTGCATCAATCATTAGGGCCACCAGTTTAATTTATTTTTACTCATGGTTCTCTCAATCATATGTTACGGTCCAGTCAGGAGAAAAGTAAGACAATCATCAATCTTTGATAGTTTGAAGTAAAATGTATGTTTGGTTCTTTTTTATTTACACCCTTCAGTATCTCCCCTAAAGATTGTGTTAATATTTTGGACAAGAACTATCAGTGATAATTTTGATTATTTGAAGAAAAAAAAAGTTTTTTTTGTGTGTGTAATATCTATGAGTTGCAAAGACAGATTAACTTCAGGGCAGGTGAATGGATTCCTTTTGTTTGTAATTTATTTTTTATGAAGTAAATGCCAAATAAAAATGACTTGTTCAATGAAAAACTTGTTTCTTTAAGCCCGAAAAGATTGTGCATCATCTTGACGACCTTCCACAGCCCGTTTTTCTTTGACAGGCCTAGTCATCCATTGACAGAAAGAATACTGTATAATATATATATACTCCAAATATAATCACTGCTTTTGGCTTGTGAAGACAGGAATGTAGACTGTACTACAGTCACTGAGGCAGTGTTTTGGTCCTCTCCCATGTTTCCCACGCTGCTTCCCAAAGAGTACTAAAAGAAATAGATTTAGATAATTATCCCATTTTTAATTGATACCAAGATGAGGGGGGAACAGGAGTTGGTTGTACTGGGTCTGTGTTCATAAAGGGATCTTAGCCTTTTAAGAACACTAAAAATGGGGCTAACAATTCTTACCAAGAGATTCAGATAAAAGGCACAAACGACAAGTAAGCAAGTCAGACCTTGATCGTCCCCTAGTGATCACTGCAGGGAGGATCGTTGTAGTTGGACAGGACGTTGGACTGGCAGAGCATCCACTTCTCACTGGGAGATGCAATGGAGGACAAGCGCACCCCAATGTGGATCATTGAATCAAGTTCAGGTTCACTGTAGAAACTAAAATCCAAGGTTCCGATTCTCCACCCTTCTCCCAAAAAGCGTGCATGTGCACACTACCCATCATGGATTTAAAATGCATTGAGTGTAAGCGTTTGAGGTAGCTTCCACCACTGTTAAATCCACGACTGCATGTCTCTGGACTCGGGAGAAGGGTGGAGAATCAGGACATAACCCTAGTTGGGCTTTCTTTTGTCTTTTCTTTGTGATTCAAGTGACAAGACAGGACTGCATCAAATTAATGGATGTCTATGGTAATGGATAAATAGCAGAAATAAATCAACAGGATAAATGATTATGGACAAAATAAATGCAGCATAGCAATGTAAATATATATTTTTCAAGACATGAAAAATGCTTCTAATTCCAGAAAACGGTTTCATGAAGTTTTTGGAGGAGCAGCAAAGCATTAAATTAATAAATACGTTTATAATGGAAAATGCGTAACAAAGAACAATGGACCCTGAAAGGCCCCCGTTATCGGACCATCTACATGCATCGACTTACAGACATGTTTTAAACCAAAGTGGACGTGGTGGTACTGACGGTACTGGTGGTCCTGAAGCAGTAAGGCAGCGAGAGAGAGGCGGACACTTGTCCAATCCCAAATCCACCCATAGCCCCTATGCACTTACGGAGGTCTCAGGAGCAATTACCATATTACTTCTAAAAAGGCACATAGGGTCAAGGGCTTGATTTGGGATTGGACAAGTGTCTTCCAAAAGCCCAAGCCTGGGGCACAATCAGCAGCCAATAACATGTTATGTATAAAACATGGGTTTTTAAAAACTAGATGGATGAAGACAATATTTTGCTTCGGCACAGGTGTGAACCAGAGTAGTGAGCTGAACACAGTCCTTGAGCAACGCATAAGTACTGTTAAACAGAGACCGGGACAAGACGTCTTACTATTCATTTAATAAACAGTACAGCACTGTGCATACTTCCAAAGTGATATGAGCATTAAAAAACATCAAAAAGTTAAACGCCTTGACTGTTGAAGAGAAACATGGCAACGTGGACAGACAGCGCCCTCTTCTGGTAAAAAGTGGAACAATTCCAATTGTAAAAAGGAGTTTGGTGTGTAATGTGGGGACGCCATCCAATAGGCAGAGAGGGAACATAGGTACTGTAAGAAGAACACTGGACTAACTGAGACCAAAGGGTTGAAACCATGTTCTCTCGTCGGACAACGCCATATTCTTAGCCATCAGTAGGACATTACCGACACTTCTAAACATATGGCACTGCTCACAGAATTATTCACAAAAGTAAACAAAAACTGTTGGGGGAAAAATACAAAATAGAATTCTGACATATACAGGAATGCTAAATAAAATAAAAACAGCAATTTCCGCACATTATTTTAAATCAGTACGTATACAACTCATTTTTAAAAGTGACAGTACCGTAGCAAAAATTGGTATAGTATGCAGAAAAAGTCAATATACACTTATGAGTGCCTTCAGGAAGTTCACACCCTTTGACTTTATCCACATTTTGTTGTTGTGTTACAGCCTGAAGTTAATGTAGATTGTCGCTGGCCTACACACACAATATCCCATAATGTCAAAGTGGAAAACATTTCTACATTTTCACAAATTCCAAAAAAAAATGAAAAGAGTCAATAAGTATTCAACCCTTTTGTTATGGCAAAAAGGAGTTAAAAAAATGTGCTTAACAAGTCACAAATTGCATTGACTCATTCTGTGTGCAATAAGTGTTTAACATGATCTTTGAATGACTACCTCATCTCTGTACCCCAGACATACAATTATCTGCAAGGTCCCCAAGTTGAGCAGTGCATTTCAAAGACAGAGTCAACCACAAAGACCAAAGTTTTCCAATGCTTTGCAAATAATTGCACCTATTGGTAGATGGGTAAAAATAAATGCTGACATTGAACTTCCCTTTGAGCATGAAGTTATAAATGACATTTTGGATGGTGTATCCATACACCCAGTCATTACAAAGATACAGGTGTCCTTCCTAACTCAGTTGACGGAGAGGAAGGAACCCGCTCAGTGATTTCAACATGAGGCCAATGGTGACTTTAAAACAGTTTGAGAGTTTAATGGCTGTGATAGGAGAAACTGAGGATAGATCAACAACATTGTAGTTACTCCACAATACTAACTCATTGACAGAGTGAAAAGGAAGCCTGTGCAGAATAAAAATATTCCAAAATATGCCTCCTGTTTGCAACAAGGCACTAAAGTAAAACCACATAAATTAATATTTTTTTGTCCTGAAAACAAAGTGTTATATTTGGGGCAAATCCAGTACAACACATGACTGAGTACAATATTCTCCATATTTTCAAGCTAAGCAGTGTTATGGGTATGCTTGTAATCGTTAAGGACTGGGGAGTTTTTCAGGATAAAAAATATAAACATAACGGAGCTAAGCACAGGCAGAATCCTAGAGGAAAACCTGGTTTAGTTTGCTTTCTGCCAAACACCAGGAGATTCATTCACTTTTCAGCAGGACAATAACCTAAAACACAAGGCCAAATCTACACCTGGAGCTGCTTACCAAGAAGACAGTGAATGTTCCCAAGTGGCTGAGTTACAGTTTCAACTTACATCTGCATGAAAATATATGGCAAGACTTGAAAATGGTTGTCTAGCAATGATCAACTTAATAGAGCTTGAAGAATAAAAACGAAAAAAGAAATACTGTACAATCCAGGAATGCAAAGCTCTTAGACTTCCCCAGAAAGACTCACAGCTGTAATCACTGCCAAAGGCGATTCTAACATGTATTGACTCAGGGGTGTGACTTCTTATGGAAATGAGATATTTCTGCATTTCATTTTCAATACATTTGAAAACATTTTTAGTATTGTGTGTAGATCGGTGAGAACAAGAAATACATGTAATCCATTTTGAATTCAGGCTGTAACAACAAAATGTGGAATAAGTCATGTACATACATACATACATATATACATGTTCATACATAGACAAGAATCAGTACAGTCATCAAGATTAAAGGATACGTGATTCCATTCTGAAACCTGACAATCCCTATTGAAGGTGGTGCATTCAACCGTGACTTCACCGTTTCCCCCAAGGCAACTAGGAACAGAAGAAAAAAAAAAGACGCCACAAACCTCTTCCAGTCTGGAGACCGTGAGATACAGTTGAGAAGCTAGCCTATACGATGATTCTACAGCCCATGGTGGCAATCCCATTAACAGAGCTTCTCCACCTTTTAGGGGCCAACGTACCTCAATTAGTACCGGTCCCGGAGAGAATAATCTAGGAATGTGAGCCAGTGCCATTTCATTCTTTTTTTAAACCTTTGAACCAACAATGTAATAGAAGTCAGCACAAAATGATATGCAAGTTTTAATGACAATTTAGTAATAGGCTACTTTCGTAAATTCAATACGTGTGGATATTCATCGGTATGGGCTCCCTAAAAATAGAGTGGATTGCGTTCAAACTCTGAAGGCCCTACTGAATCTGAAAACACAGGAAAACTCAAAAGTGAACGAAGACCTACCACGTAGACAGACAGGAACGAGGTGCACCTGCTGTAATTCAATGAGTGCATTGGTTAGTTTAACAATTCGTTGCCAACTCATTAGAGAGTCAAGACGAGTCTGAACAGTCCATGTGAAGTCTCTTGTCTGGTTAGGGTACAAAACGGTATTTCTGAGTAACAGATTAGGATTGCAAACATTTTCCCTGGAATCAGGAGGTAATGAGCAGGGAGGCTATCTTATCCTCCAACTGGGATTTCTGGGAATTCTGGGAAGGTTTCAGTAACATTTCAACCCCAGTTACAGAGGAAAGATGTGTCAGTCCTCGTTCAACAGAGGAGTGTTTTAACAAATTCGGGGAAACCAGAGAGAAAAATTCCCACACTCCCAACTGGTCCACAAACCCTGCTGTTGCGTTGACCCAAACACTGGTTGTAATACCTCTTTAGGAAAAAGAAAGGCAAACACTCTTTAGAACCCCGTCACTGTGTGACCGAAAAGGTTTACGGAAATAAACAAGAGTCATATAGAATGTGCAACCCCCCCCCCCCCCCCCATCCCATTTTCTTTTTTTGTGGGGCTGCAACTCATCAATGTTTTGGGTGTGCGTCTCAAGATGTTCTTGTTCACTAAGCTACAGGGCTTAGTTGCAGCTGTGCAATTAAGTCAAATCCTTAAATGACAAAGCTCGCACAACTATAATCTAGATTAAAAAGTGGAGGCATCTACAATACAGATTTCTTAAACGAGTTACGACACCGTTACTCTTCATCAATCACATTGTTTGTTTTGCTGATGCTACCACTTAGGTCAATCTGCGGGACAGTGCCATTTACGATGTCATCATAGTTCCTCTAAAGGCTATCCAGTCCAACACTTTCCTAAAAATGGGAAAACAATTGAAGTCGGCTTGAATTGCACAACCCCAAGCTGCTTGCATGTTCAAGTGTGTGCTACATCACCAAATAAAGAATACAATATGAGATACTGTCACTTAAAAAAAAAAAAGAGCGGTTAAACAATATTCACAAAATGTACATTTAAGGCTTAATTGTATAGCACTAACAATAGTAGCAGCAGTAAAGCACTTCTGAATTAATAATAACAACAATGATCATAATAATAATATATTATTAAAGTAATCGATGACACATTTTTCTCACAACGCTGAACAGCTTCGGTGCACATCGCAGACGAAGCTCTCCTCATGTCTAAGCTGTTGTCAATGTATCATAGAATCTTGACCCGGTACTGGGCCTTTATTAGAATCCATCAATCCTTTTTCTCTCACCATTACATTTCCGTACACTTTGCCTCTCCCATTCAGACTCTTGCTTGAGGGCACTACATTTGAGGAGGAAGAAGAATGAAAACGTCTTGAGCAATATATTAATTCCACATTCATTTTGCACAGAAGAGGGATTGGGACATGGGCCAACCGGGACCTCCCAGGTGGCTTCGATTGATTGGCTCTGACAGCAGAGCCAGGACTTGCCTCTAAAAAAAAACGTCTTGCTGAAAAAACTAAAACACAGGCTTCCCAGTCTGGGCATCAGAATCACTGGACGAGATGATCAGGGGTGGTTCGATGTAGGAAACAATGCTACCCACCGTAGAAAATGATGCACATAGACAACAACACAGTCAAACACAGCTTTGCTTTTCACCGGGGTTTTAAGTCAAATGGTCAACCAGTGAGTTAGGTCAGCCATCACGTCCCAACCCTACTAGCCAGGTCATTGGACCGACACACACACACACACACACACACACACACACACACACACACACACACACACACACACACACACACACACACACACACACATTCTTTTCCCCCCAAAGAAGTACCGAAGCATTGATAAAGGCCATATTTGACATGTTGCCAAATGTTCTGCTGTGAGTCTAGGAAACGCCTGCTTCTGAATGCTAAACGAAGACCGCCGCTCTCTTCAAAGTGAGGGCTGGGGACGACAGAAGGATGCTCTCTCCCAAAGAACCACCATCTTTATCCTATCCTTAAACATGAAAGACGTGAAATAAAAACAGACCTTTGAAGCGGAACTCATTGGAAATATATATGTATACATTACACACATTTAATATATATTTAGTTATATATTAAATTCTTAGATAGACACACATGTGTTTTTGAGCCACGATCATCATCATCATCACTTCACTCCATGGGATCTGGAGAGTGGCCCTGCAGCACATTACAAAAGGCGTCCGGTCACTCTTGAAAAGGCGCGTGAAGCGCAGGGCTCGGAATGAGCTAGTTTTGAGAAGGCGCCGGACAGGAGACTGCAGGGGCTCCAGTTAGCACTGAAGCGCTAGTACTGCAGGCGATGGACTTTGGGCTGAGCTGGGCAGGGCTGGAGCAGAGGAGGTACTATGTAAGAATGTGAGCCGTGGAGGGAATGGAGACAAACTCGCGCAGGATATTCTTGGCCATCTCCATATTGTTCTGTGCAATCATCAGGGCTTTCTGGATGTCCTGGTAGGTGTAGCCTTGCCTCATGAGATGCTCGATCTCACTGGTGATCTGAGGGTTGGCTACTCCTCCTCCCCCCCCTCCTCCTCCTCCGCCACCACCACCACCACCGCCTAATCCAGGAGGTATGGGCCGGTGCTCGGAGTTGATGCGGCGGGGGAGGGGCTTGGGCGGCCGCTCTGGGGCGTCGCTGGAATCTGAGAAGGCTAGAAGGACAGGGAGGAGAATAGAACAGCATTCACATCACAAACCACAGAACGACAAGCAGCATCCACATTCACAATCCTGTACTCCTGCCCAAATCTCGATTCGCAATCGGAAGCCTTGAAGACGCCATAAGGGTGCTCTGAGATAATATGTATAAATATAGGAATACAACACTAGAGAAAACCTTGTTAAATAAACAGGGTTGTGTAACCGTTCGAGACGCATAGGGCCAGGAGTGTCTCCTCAACACGACTGGTCTGGAAAAACTCTGGGCTCTAGTAACAGAATTAGCTATTTATTTAACTCAAATCTGGTGCACCGTTTTGTCGTACATGGTCTCTATCAAACAAACTACCTAGTGCCCAGTGTTCCCTGGTCAGATCAGGAAAAAACTCCCCGCCCTACAAATTAACTATAGGGGTCTGAAACAGGTGGCTCTGAAGCGAACGCTTACAGGCGGATGCTCCGGGCTCGCTGTCCATGGAGAGACGGTTGAAGGCGGCGCTGGAAGTGGCCCCCAGCTCGGACAGGGTGCGCCGGGCCGGGGCCATGGGCAACGCTGGTTTGGGGATGTCGTAGCCGTTTTCCTCCTCTACCTCCTCAGGGGGCTCCCGCACCGGGCAGGGGATCTCCCAGATGGGACAATTGGTACTGGCCAAGGGGGGCAGCTCAGAATAATCTGAGGAACGGAGAGATTCACAGTGGGGTCAGAAGGGTGAAATGAAACAATGGCATTTGAATCTCTTTGAATAGAATACAGTGGGATAGAATAGAATACAGTGGGGATAGAATAGAATATAGCATGATAGAATAGAATACAGCGGGGATAGAATAGAATACAGCGGTGATAGAATAGAATACAGCGGGGATAGAATAGAATACAGCGGGGATAGAATAGAATACAGCAGTGATAGAATACAGCGGGATAGAATACAGCGGGATAGAATAGAATACAGTGGGGATAGAATAGAATACAGCGTGGATAGAATAGAATACAGCAGGATAGAATACAGCGGGATAGAATAGAATACAGTGGGATAGAATAGAATACAGTGGGATAGAATAGAATACAGCGGGATAGAATAGAATACAGCGGGATAGAATAGAATACAGCGGGATAGAATAGAATACAGCGGGATAGATCAGTGGGCTAAAATGAGAATAGAGCTGGAGTGCAGAACTAGGTAAAGATGGGGTATACTGCATGTGTGTTTATAATAAGCAGAAGTAGATGGGGTTTCGAACAGAGTGGCCATAAAGTACTGGTTAATAGTGAACTACAGTGCCTTGCGAAAGTATTCGGCCCCCTTGAACTTTGCAACCTTTTGCCACATTTCAGGCTTCAAACATAAAGATATAAAACTGTATTTTTTTGTGAAGAATCAACAACAAGTGGGACAAAATCATGAAGTGGAACGACATTTATTGGATATTTCAAACTTTTTTAACAAATCAAAAACTGAAAAATTGGGCGTGCAAAATTATTCAGCCCCTTTACTTTCAGTGCAGCAAACTCTCTCCAGAAGTTCAGTGAGGATCTCTGAATGATCCAATGTTGACCTAAATGACTAATGATGATAAATACAATCCACCTGTGTGTAATCAAGTCTCCGTATAAATGCACCTGCACTGTGATAGTCTCAGAGGTCCGTTAAAAGCGCAGAGAGCATCATGAAGAACAAGGAACACACCAGGCAGGTCCGAGATACTGTTGTGAAGAAGTTTAAAGCCGGATTTGGATACAAAAAGATTTCCCAAGCTTTAAACATCCCAAGGAGCACTGTGCAAGCGATAATATTGAAATGGAAGGAGTATCTACCAAGACCTGGCCATCCCTCTAAACTTTCAGCTCATACAAGGAGAAGACTGATCAGAGATGCAGCCAAGAGGCCCATGATCACTCTGGATGAACTGCAGAGATCTACAGCTGAGGTGGGAGACTCTGTCCATAGGACAACAATCAGTCGTATATTGCACAAATCTGGCCTTTATGGAAGAGTGGCAAGAAGAAAGCCATTTCTTAAAGATATCCATAAAAAGTGTTGTTTAAAGTTTGCCACAAGCCACCTGGGAGACACACCAAACATGTGGAAGAAGGTGCTCTGGTCAGATGAAACCAAAATGGAACTTTTTGGCAACAATGCAAAACATTATGTTTGGCGTAAAAGCAACACAGCTCATCACCCTGAACACAACATCCCCACTGTCAAACATGGTGGTGGCAGCATCATGGTTTGGGCCTGCTTTTCTTCAGCAGGGACAGGGAAGATAGTTAAAATTGATGGGAAGATGGATGGAGCCAAATACAGGACCATTCTGGAAGAAAACCTGATGGAGTCTGCAAAAGACCTGAGACTGGGACGGAGATTTGTCTTCCAACAAGACAATGATCCAAAACATAAAGCAAAATCTACAATGGAATGGTTCAAAAATAAACATATCCAGGTGTTAGAATGGCCAAGTCAAAGTCCAGACCTGAATCCAATCGAGAATCTGTGGAAAGAACTGACAACTGCTGTTCACAAATGCTCTCCATCCAACCTCACTGAGCTCGAGCTGTTTTGCAAGGAGGAATGGGGAAAAAATTCAGTCTCTCGATGTGCAAAACTGATAGAGACATACCCCAAGCGACTTACAGCTGTAATCGCAGCAAAAGGTGGCGCTACAAAGTATTAACTTAAGGGGGCTGAATAATTTTGCACGCCCAATTTTTCAGTTTTTGATTTGTTAAAAAAGTTTGAAATATCCAATAAATGTCATTCCACTTCATGATTGTGTCCCACTTGTTGTTGATTCTTCACTAAAAATACAGTTTTATATCTTTATGTTTGAAGCCTGAAATGTGGCAAAAGGTCGCAAAGTTCAAGGGGGCCGAATACTTTCACAAGGCACTGTACGTAGTGAAAATGGTGCCATTTGGCACGGAGATAGTGTTGTGGTAGGGCAGTACCCGAGTCTCTGGCCAGGTGAGCCTGGACCTGGACGTTATACATGGCTTCATACATTTGAGGTCCTTCATCCAGGTCATTCAGCATGGGCCTACCAAACACAGGAAGGGGAGGAAAACTAATAGGACATGACATCATATGGCCAGTAATTTTTTTAAATATTTTTTAAAAACTTGTGTTTTTACTATTGACATGCAAATCAAATGTCAGAATAAGAAAACACATAACAGTACCCCCTACAATATCATCAACATTATCAACAAACTTACAGTGAAGTGTTTTTCAATGAGAGGATATGCTGACTTATAGCAGAGGGTGCTTACCATGAGTTGAGAGAGGTAGGCTGGGGGGGTTTGGGGACTGGGGTCTCTGCCATGGGGACCAGGACGGGCCGAGAGGTGGGGATCATGTAGTCGGACTCCTCGTCACTCTCGTAGGCCTCCTCCCCAGCCACTGGCTTCAGACCTGGGTGGGGTCTGACAACGCAGGGAGAGAGAGGGGGACACTTCATATAACCAGGGCCAGGAGATTTTGGGACTTGATCAGGGAAAACTCGGGGTTCTGAGCTATACACCTAGGACAGAGTTTTTCATGGGTCACTTGGTCAGGAAAAATCCCACTGGCCCTATACAGTGGGGAGAACAAGTATTTGATACACTGCCGATTTTGCAGGCTTTCCTACTTACAAAGCATGTAGAGGTGTGTAATTTTTTATCATAGGTACACTTCAACTGTGAGAGACGGAATCTAAAACAAAAATCCAGAAAATCACATTGTATGATTTTTAAGTAATTCATTTGCATGACATAATTATTTGATCACCTACCAACCAGTAAGAATTCCAGCTCTCACAGACCTGTTAGTTTTTCTTTAAGAAGCCCTCCTGTTCTCCACTCATTACCTGTATTAACTGCACCTGTTTGAACTCGTTACCTGTATAAAAGACCAATGTCCACACACTCAATCAAACAGACTCCAACCTCTCCACAATGGCCAAGAACAGAGAGCTGTGTAAGGACATCAGGGATAAAATTGAAGACCTGCACAAGGCTGGGATGAGCTACAGGACAATAGGCAAGCAGCTTGGTGAGAAGGCAACAACTGTTGGCGCAATTATTAGAAAATGGAAGAAGTTCAAGATGGCGGTCAATCACCCTCGGTCTGGGGCTCCATGCAAGATCTCACCTCGTGGGGCATCAATGATCATGAGGAAGGTGAGGGATCAGCCCAGAACTACACGGCAGGACCTGGTCAATGACCTGAAGAGAGCTGGGACCACAGTCTCAAAGAAAACCATTAGTAACACACTACGCCGTCATGGATTAAAATCCTGCAGCGCACGCAATGTCCCCCTGCTCAAGCCAGAGCATGTCCAGTCCCGTCTGAAGTTTACCAATGACCATCTGGATGATCCAGAGGAGGAATGGGAGAATGTAATGTAGTCTGATGAGACAAAAATAGAGCTTTTTGGTCTAAACTCCACTAGCTGTGTTTGGTGGAAGAAGAGGGATGAGTACAACCCCAAGAACACCATCCCAACCGTGAAGCATGGAGGTGGAAACATCATTCTTTGGGGATGCTTTTCTGCAAATTGGACAGGACGACTGCACCGTATTGAGGGGAGGATGGATGGGGCCATGTATCGCGAGATCTTGGCCAACAATCTCCTTCCCTCAGTAAGAGCATTGAAGATGGGTCGTGGCTGGGTCTTCCAGCATGACAACGACCCGAAACACAGCCAGGGCAACTAAGGAGCTGCAGTGTGTGCAAACCTGGTCAAGAACCTCAGGAAACGTATGATCTCTGTAATTGCAAACAAAGGTTTCTGTACCAAATAATAAGTTGTGCTTTTCTGATGTAAAAATCATACAAATGTGATTTTCTGGATTTTTGTTTTAGATTCCGTCTCTCACAGTTGAAGTGTACCTATGATAAAAGTTACAGACCTCTACATGCTTTGTAAGTAGGAAAACCTGCAAAATCAGCAGCGTATCAAATACTTGTTCTCCCCACTGTACATCATACAACACATTCACACAGCAGAGAGAGGAGTGTGTGCACTTTACGGTACCTTGTTGACAGAGCATAGATGGCATTTGCCGAGACTGAAGGCTTCACTTTGGGGTTGTCATACGCCTGACTGCCAGACGCCGTGCCTCCAAAACTCTGGGAAGGAACAAGAGAAGGCCGACAAGACACACAGTCACACACAGCTAAAGTCGTATTTCCCCATACAAATTGTACACCGTCTTGGTATGGGTTAAATCCATGTCTGTGAACCACATTTAACCAACGGCTCTAACAGAAGATCGTATTAGACCTGGGCTCCCTTCTCCAGCTGATGGTCCAGACTGAGCGAGCTGTTGTTCCTCTGTCCGTCGGTGCATCCGTCTAGCACTGAGGGTAGGGCCAGGGGGAGCGAGTGTCTGTTGGAGAGCTCCCGGACCCCCCGTGTGTCTCCCACACTGGGTGGCTGTCCGGGGGCCTTGGGAACTGGCCTGGGGTTCCAGTCGGCCAGGTTGCGGTTGGGCGGGGCCGGGGGCAGCTTGGGCTCCCCCAGGGGGGTGCAGGGTAGGGGCCGTCTGCCGAGCCACCCGTCAGGCCCGGCAGAGAGAGGTCTGTCTGGGGGAGGAGGGGGTGGCAGGTCCCTCAGGGCTGGGGGCAGGGGGAGAGGCTTGTCCTTGTGGTGGGAGGACGCCTACGGGAAAGGAGAGCACAATTACAGACCACGAGAACAATCAATTGAATCTGTTTTCAAAGGAGGAAGTAGCCTACTTCACAGGAGTATTTGTCAACTTATTATGGAAGCACATTAATTAACAGCTGTCAAGCCTTTGGTTTTTTTAAAGAAAGTTGTGAGGTTTTTGGTTGAATTATTATAATTTTTTATTTCTAGTCAACCTCCACTGTCCTTCAACAGTGGCTAAATAGGCCCCTCTCTCACACATTTCAACTTGTGACATTCCCATTTGTCTATTGCTGTTTGATGAGCAGAGAGCTTGCCTTGGATGTGGCCCCTGGGCTGGATGCTCCTGGGGGGTTAGGTGGTCGGTGCTGCAGGAGGTCAAGGCGGGGGGGCACGGGGGGCAGGGAGGACTGGGGCGCCAGGGACATGGGCGAGGGGGGACGCTCCACCTGAAACGCACCAACATCCCCACCCCACAGCTCAGGAAGAGAGTTCTGGATACTTTTCACTGCACTTACTCTTCAAAACCAGGGGGGGAAAAAAACTTTCCCCCATCACGTCAAAGCTGTGTGTGTAGTCTCACTCTCAAAGTAGTCGTCTATTCAAGCTTACTCCACTGGCTGAGTTCTGACGTGTTACAGACAGACAGCCGAGAGATGCCGGCTCACAAGAGGAGAAAAAGAAAGGGGCCCTCCACATCAAATACCTGGAAGAAGCAAAGCTACCCCTGACCTTAGATGTCAAAGATGAAAGCGATGCGATCTTACACTCTGAAGGTGCGAGAAAGAGAGAGGGAGAGAGTTCCTCAGAACAGTTCAGTTCACAGCAGGGGTGCTCAACTATAGTCCACAAGGATTACAGTAGGCTATGTGCACAAATTCAGTAGGCAAACTTAGAGGAAAAATTCAGTCACAAATAATACGTTTCTATCTGAACGTTCCACAGTGTTGCGCCTTGCTGAACATGGCCCAGGGATAGAGGAAGAGTAATGTATTAAGATGGGGGGGGGGGGCTGATCCTAGACCTGTCACCTAGAGAAAACTTCACCCGGGAGCTATAGAGAAGAGGGCTCCATAATCAGCTTTAGGCCCCAGCTAGACCGCGCTCACCTTGGAACAGGCCAGCTTGCTCATCATGAGGTGGGGGTCGTCCAGCCGGTCGTCGTCGTCATCGTCGTAGCTGGGCGAGGGGGCGCCCTCTGCCCCGAACAGGCCCCTACAGGAGCCGCCTATGGGGTCCTTGGGGTCAAAGGGGTCAACCACGATGGGCTCCGTGCCTTTGATCTCACAGCGGCAGAACGGGCAGCCCTGACCCTCCGACTCCTGAAGGAGAAGAAAAGAAGAGAGAGAGGGAGAGAGGGATTAGGGAAATTCATGTCGATATGGAGAACGCACATGCATGCACCCACACACACACTTCCGCCCACTGATCCACCCAACCCAGCAAGTGTGAAAGAGACTAGGGGTACAGTACCTGCCAGGCGGTGAGACAGGAGGTACACATGAGGTGACCGCAGGGCTCGATCTTCACGTCCTTGTCGTTCTCCGCACAGATCTTACACAGCTGGAAGGTGGAGCCCATCTCACAGTACAGCTCATATTGCTCCTGAGGACATGCACACAGTCAGCCATGGGATTTCAGCAGGCCTCCCTGAGCACAGGGTAACACATTCATACAAATAGAGCACATTAAAGCAGCCTTAGTCGAGTTCGGTTCGTACCGTATGCGGCCACTGAAAAGAGCCAGGGTCATGTTCAGGAGGACACAGCACGGCAAAGCATTTTGAAACAGACAACTAAATGAGAATTTTCTACTGGGCAAGTTCATATGCGTTTCACTCAGTTTCAAATCTTTTTCCCTACTAAACAGGACCCAAGATTCAGGAAGTGCAGTATGTCCTGTGAGGTTATGAATGCGAGCGAGCGAGCGAGAGACAGAGACAGAGAGAGAGAGAGACAGAGAGAGAGAGAGACCCACCTGTGTGACTTTAATATGGTCTTGTGGCGAGGGCTCACACAGTCCTGTGAGGTCTGGGTTCTGGGTGCGCCCGTCGGGGAACAGGTAGCTGGGCAGAGGAGATGGAACTCTGGTCACTCACAAGGGTAAAGCAACACACATAGGTTGTCTCAAATGACACCCTATTCCCCTTATAAAGTACACTACTACTGACTAGAGCCACACAGGGCTGCCACATAGGATCAAAAGCACGGCACAATATGGGGAATAGGGTGTAATTTGAGTCACAGCCATACTGCATGCTTTTGACTATATCTTTCATGTAACCTTGAGGCCTAAGTGATACTTTCATAGTGGCTTTATAGAACACATGCATCAGGCTCTTTGCAAAGCAAACCTTTCCACAGACGAATTCAGCATTTGATTACGGGTTTGAAGATACTTACCACAGCGTTTATAAAAAATTAAATAAAAACTGAAGTTTGAACACCGGAATACTCGAGGACAGTGGTTCCCAACTCCGGTCCTCGAGTACCCTCCAACAGTACACCTTTCTGTTGGAATCCCAGACAAACACACCTCAATTCAACTTGTCAAGGGATTGATGATTAGTTGACAAGTAGAATCAGGAGTGCGCTGCTGGGGGTACTCGAGTGTGGAAACACTGCTGTAGGAGACAATATTATATACACTGTCCACCCAAACTACTGCACGTTGCAAACCAAACTCTCCCGTTGCTTATGAAAACAGAAGAGGCGGACATGGAGTCGTGGCCGATGCAACATGAGACGTGTTGGTTTGAGTTCAGTGGCATAGGGACTTTGAGACGTATCCACAAAGTTTATATGGGCGAGGGAGGAGACAGAAATACAGGCGAGACAGAAAGACCGACAGAGAGAGAGACAGACAGGCGAGACAGAAAGAGAGAGAGACCGACACAGAGAGAGAGACAGACACACAGAGAGAGAGAGAGAGAGAGAGAGAGAAGAGAGAGACAAGCGAGACAGAAAGAGAGAGAGACCGACACACAGAGAGAGAGAGAAAGAGAGAGAAAGAGAGAGAGAGAAAGAGAGAAAGAGAGAGAGAGAGAGAGGTTGGTGAACTCACAATCCTTCCCGGAAGCCGTCGATGAGGGCCTGGAAGAGGGGCTTGTTGTGGGGGATGGTCTGCAGGATGTTCCCATCTGCAGTGACGTAGCCGATGGCCCACTGGCCCAGCCGCGTGCAGCTCAGCCTGAAGATGTAGCTGGGGAACACACACATACACACCAAGGACTAATGACAACAGGGGGGGGACAAAATAAAATGCCCAATCCCAGCTCATCCCCACCCTAAACAAACTCCTGGTGAGCTTCCCTGCACTGAGTTCAATACTAAAGGACATATTTTCATTAACAAGCCTTTTATAAAGCAATTGTGGGCATTACAAGCTTAGTAAACAATATACGGTTATAAATTGTACTGCTTATAGTGTGAGTGTTTGTGCACACCCACCCACCCACCGCTTACAATGCAGTATATATGCAACGCCTGTAAATGTTCATACATCACAGAATCCTCAAGTATTATCAGTATTAATATACACTATCCATAAATAGCTAAGTAAAGCTTATTCTTTTAACATCATTATAAAGCGTCACCAAATTTGTCAACTAGGCCTAAGAGGTGAATGAGGGCTAAATACTGGCCGCGTTGGTGTCACACACTTGCGCTCTGTTGGAGCGAGTATTGACATCAGCCCAGTCTCTACAATACGTCCTATTGATGCTAGGTACCACGCCGTTCCATGTGCCACAGGGGGCACGTGAGACGTGAGACGGGGGGGGGGGGGTCATTGCCTTCTGGGTCATTGTTTAAGTGTGTGTTAGGTTGGTGGTGCAAGGTTGGGTTTGTTAGTGGTGTGTAAGCTCATGACAGACAGACTGTGTAAGAACGTAGTGTGCTTAACAGTTGTCTAAGTAGCTGTATTGGAGCGTGAGAGTACGCGACAGCACGGGCAAGTCAGTGAGTTGATTATTTATAGATTTTTTTTTTATAAATATGCAGAGTAATGGTTATAATGAGTTGGTAACTTGATTGAAAGTGCATAATAAACAGCAGCATCTGTCACTGTGTGTGTGCTTTGACATTAGCGGAGAAAGTGTATTTAGCTGAGGTGTGTGTGTTCCTGTCAGTGTGCATATGCTATGTGCGCGTGTCAGTGTTGCATGCGTCTGTGTACGTGTACGTATGTAGTCTCTCACTGACCTGCCAGGTTTGTGGATGAACTTCTGCAGCCGGGCCTTGACCTCATCGTAGGTGAGGAAGGCCATGTAGCCCGGGTGAGTCACCGCCAGGCTGTTCCAGTTCCTCAGCAGAGATGACCAAGGCTGTATACACACACACACAGAGTCCCGTCGTCTCAGAGTGGTACAACGCCGTGGTACAACGTTGAGAGCAATGCACGAAATCATGACTGACTCTTAAAGCTCCCTTTACTTTCTCCAGAGATGCAACCCTATCATATCAGATCTGGCCCCGGGGATGGTAATGTGGTAACGACAGTGAGAAGCTACGAAGGTACTGTAGTAAGAGTCAAATCACCCTGCGCTGCACTACGCCTTCCTGCTTGACTCAAATTAGAGTGTTACTCCGCCGGGAGGGGGAGGAGGGACGGACGGATTCACAGAGTACACTGACACACCATGAGGAACTATTTTCAGCTGGCTGGTCTTATAATGTATGCGTGGTGGAAAGAGGAAATAGAGTTAGGCCAGTGATTGTGAAAGTTATACTGCTAGCAATGGAAGCTAAATGCGCTATAAACCTCTTTAAAAATGTACGTAGCAATTAGCTAGCATACATAGCGGTACAAAGGGGGATCCACACCAGTGAGTTTAATGGGGTCCTTTGACACGTCAAAAACAGTGAAAGAAATTGTGAAGTGAATTCATGCTGATGGTTTAGAGGAAACATAACACAAAAAATAAAGTGGAAACACAATGACCAAAGGCCTAGCCTTGTTCAACACAGTTAACCAATGGTTTATGCATGTGTGGTGACCCAACAGACAACAAAATGGCACTAGGGGTTGACTTCAGCTTCAGTCACAATATGACCAGAAAGAAAGCTACGTGTTCATCTTTACCTCAACCGCTACCAGGTGCTAAGTGTCATGCATGCAGCATCAACAATATGAGCCATTAGCAAACCTACTACTTGTCATGACTCTCCTGGTCGAGGATCCAAGACCTCAGATCAGCTTGGCAAAAGGCTGACAGATAGCCAGACTAGAGGTCAACCGATTAATCGGAATGGCCGATTAATTAGGGCCGATTTCAAGTTTTCATAACAATCGTAAATCGGTATTTTTGGACACCAATTTTGCCGATAAAAAAATAAATATATTATTACTTACACCTTTATTTAAATGAGGCAAGTCAGTTAAGAACACATTCTTATTTTCAATGACGGCCTAGGAACGGTGGGTTAACCGTCGAATTCTTCATTCAATTTAAACTTGGCCTCTGTGGTTTTGAAAGTGCTCTGGGATTTCATTGATATTACTCCGTCGTCATTACTCAGTTCAGGGGCAGAACGACAGATTTTTACCTTGTCAGCTCAGGGATTCAATCTTGCAACCTTACGGTTACTAGTTCAAAGCTCTAACCACCTGTCTCACGAGGAGCCTGCCTGTTACGCAAATGCAGTAAGAAGCCAAGGTAAGTTGCTAGCTAGCATTAAACTTATCTTATAAAAAACAATCAATCAACAAATCATTGATGATATTACTAGTTTATCTAGCGTGTCCTGCGTTGCATATAATCGATGCGGTGCACATTCGTGAAAAAGGACTGTCGTTGGTCCAACGTGTACCTAACCATAAACATCAATGCCTTTCTTAAAATCAATACACAGAAGTATATACTTTTAAACCTGATTATTTAGCTAAAATAAATCCAGGTTAGCAGGCGATATTAACCAGGTGAAATTGTGTCACTTCTCTTGCGTTCATTGCATGCAGAGTCAGGGTATATGCAACAGTTTGGGCAGCCTGGCAAGTTGCGAACTAATTTGCCAGAATTTTACGCAATTATGACATAACATTGAAGGTTGTGCAATGTAACAGCAATATTTAGACTTAGGGATGCCATCCATTAGATAAAATACCGAACGGTTCTGTATTTCACTGAAAGAATAAACGTTTTGTTTTCGAAATGATAGTTTCCGGATTCGACCATATTAATGACCTAAGACTTGTATTTCTGTGTGTTATTATGTTATAATTAAGTCTATGATTTGATAGAGCAGTCTGACTGAGCGATGGTAGGCACCAGCAGGCTCGTATGCATTCATTCAAACAGCACTTTCGTGCGTTTTGCCAGCAGCTCTTTGCTATGCTTCAAGCATTGCGCTGTTTATGACTTCAAGCCTATCAACTCCCTGGATTAGGCTGGTGTAACCGATGTGAAATGGCTAGCTAGTTAGCGGGGTGCGCACTAATAGCATTTCAAACATCACTCGCTCTGAGACTTGGAGTAGTTGTTCCCCTTGCTCTGCATGGGTAACGCTGCTTCGAGGGTGGCTGTTGTCGATGTGTTCCTGGTTCGAGCCCAGTTAGGAGCGAGGAGAGGGACGGAAGCTATACTGTTACACTGGCAATACTAAAGTGCCTATAAGAACATCCAATAGTCAAAGGTATATGAAATACAAATGGTATACAAATGGTATAGAGAGAAATAGTCCTATAATTCCTATAATAACTACAACCTAAAATATTGAAGACTCATGTTAAAAGGAACCACCAGCTTTCATATGTTCTCATGTTCTGAGCAAGGAACTTAAACGTAGCTGTCTTACATGGCACATATTGCACTTTTACTTTCTTCTCCAACACTTTGTTTTTGCATTATTTAAACCAAATTGAACATGTTTCATTATTTATTTGAGGCTAAATTTATTTAATTGATGTATTATATTAAGTTAAAATAAGTGTTCATTCAGTATTGTTGTTTTACGACACCTCACGCCAATCGTAAATCTTACGCAGCAGAGAGCCCTCTCTTGCTCTTTAGTATTACTAAAGGAATGCCTTGGTCCCCAATGAAGACTTTTGCAGCCAAAACTATAAACACCCAAAGAGTGAACTTTGGAACAATATTTCTAAGATAGGAATGTTAAAATTGGTCAGTGGGGATCTAAAGAATAATCATGTCATATTGCTATTCATTTTGTGACGTTATTAACTGTATGAACCAAATACTGTAACTTAGGAAGGAAACCACCTTTAGCTGTTAAGTTTCCATCCAATATGATGTTAATACAATATGAAGAACAAGGAAACTATTTTTGTTAAGATAGGAATGTGATTTTAGTTTTCTAACGAGATCATAGTTTTCATGTCCCATGCACATTAACTAAGCCACGCCCCAAATAAGATCAGAAGAGCGTGTCAGTGAGATGGAACCAACCTTTTCGACCAGAGTGCTAAAATGGACTTGCTAAGAAATAACTCCCGGACCAGCAAACGTGAAACATGAGCTAAAAGTTACAAATGGTTGAAACTCAAACTCAACACGACGTGAAGAAGGTAACCTCACTAGACCAAAACATTGACAGTCTGCAACTGTGCATGTAAAGGGGTCTAGAACTTTGACGATCTACCCGAGGAAGAAAAGTCTTGAGAAGCTCACCTCTGAAAATCAATTGTGAATCATTGAAGCCACATACAACTAAGGACATTGTGACCTCTGGTGGACAACCAGAGCCTTACACCCATCGAGCAAATCATTCACAAAACAACAGCAAAGACCCTTGTGAAGAACGGTTGAGGAAACCGGTACAAAAGTATCTATATCCATAGTAAAACGAGTCGTATATCGGCATAACCTGAAAGGCCGCTCAGCAAGGAAGAAGCCACTGCTCCAAAACCGCCACGAAAAAGCCAGACTACGGATTGCAACTACGCATGGGGACAAAGATCACACTTTATGGAGAAATGTCCTCTGGTCTGATGAAACAAAAATAGAACTGTTTGGCCATAATGACCATTGTTGTGTTTGGAGGAAAAAGGGGGAGGCTTGCAAGCCGAAGAACACCATCCCAACCGTGAATCACAGGGGTGGCAGCATCATGTTGTGGGGATGCTTTGCTGCAGGAGGGACTGGTGCACTCACAAAATAGATGGCATCATGAGGGTAAACATTGTGGATATATTGAAGCAAGATCTCAAGACATCAGTCAGGAAGTTAAAGCTTGGTTGCAAATGGACAATGACCCCAAGCATAATTCAAAAGTTGTGGCAAAATGTCTTAAGGACAACAAAATCAAGGTATTGGAGTGGCCATCACAAAGCCCTGACCTCAATCCTATAGAATATTTGTGGGCAGAACTGAAAAAGTGTCTGTGAGCAAGGACTCAGTTACACAACTTATTGTGGGGATCTTGTGGAAGGCTACCGGAAACATTTGACCCAAGTTAAACAATTTAAAGGCAATGCTACCAAATACTAATTGTGAGTATGTAAACTTCTGAGTATGTAAATCATTCTCTCTACTATTATTCTGACATTTCACATTCTTAAAATAAAGTGGTGATCCTAACTGACCTAAAACAGGGGATTTTTACTCTGATTAAATGTCAGGAATTGTGAAAAACTGAGTTTAAATGTATTTGGCTAAGGTGTATGTACACTTCTGACTTCAACTGTACATTGCATTTCTTACCCAGACGGGCGGTGGTTCATGTGCAAGGTATATGATTAATGTGAGAATAGTTATAGAATGTACCCACGATAAACATCCCTTTATCTCTCGCTTTCCCCACCCCCTCTCCATTGTGTAACATGCCGTCAGATCTTGTCAGTCCACTAGAGACTTTTGTCTCATGTAAGTGTGTATGTGTATTCTGTGTAATTATTTAATTAGTAAATAAATGATTACATCAATTTGTGTATTACTGAATAATCAGAAAAGTCTGGGGTTCTTGCCGATTCAAGAAGTCTGCGACGCTCAGAATGAGACTGATATGAGGTAATGATTAATAAATGACAGTTATCGATATATCTTATGTTAGTGATGCACCGATATTACATTTTTGGCCGATACCGATATCCAACATTTTACTTGCCAAAAGAAACGCTGCCCGATATTTACAATTTTAGCGGCCTTTTAAGCATTCTAGTACAGTTAAATAGTTAAACACACACACAAACACACACACAGAGGTCAAAGGCACTCCATCTCAGTGCAAGAGGCATCACTCCAGTCCCTGGTTCGAATCTAGGCTGTATCACATCCGGCTGTGATTAGGATTCCCATAGTACGGCGCATAATTGGCCCAGCATCATCCGTGCAGTCATTGTAAATAAGAATTATTTTTAACTTCTTATTGCTTGGGGGGCCGTATTGAGTAACTTGGATTTTTTATTTTATTTTTATTTTACCTTTATTTAACCAGGTAGGCAAGTTGAGAACAAGTTCTCATTTACAATTGCGACCTGGCCAAGATAAAGCAAAGCAGTTCGACAGATAAAACGACACAGAGTTACACATGGAGTAAAAACAAACATACAGTCAATAATGCAGTATAAACAAGTCTATATACAATGTGAGCAAATGAGGTGAGAAGGGAGGTAAAGGCAAAAAAGGCCATGATGGCAAAGTAAATACAATATAGCAAGTAAAATACTGGAATGGTAGTTTTGCAATGGAAGAATGTGCAAAGTAGAAATAAAAAATAATGGGGTGCAAAGGAGAAAAATAAATAAATAAATAAAAATTAAATACAGTTGGGAAAGAGGTAGTTGTTTGGGCTAAATTATAGGTGGGCTATGTACAGGTGCAGTAATCTGTGAGCTGCTCTGACAGTTGGTGCTTAAAGCTAGTGAGGGAGATAAGTGTTTCCAGTTTCAGAGATTTTGTAGTTCGTTCCAGTCATTGGCAGCAGAGAACTGGAAGGAGAGGCGGCCAAAGAAAGAATTGGTTTTGGGGGTGACTAGAGAGATATACCTGCTGGAGCGTGTGCTACAGGTGGGAGATGCTATGGTGACCAGCGAGCTGAGATAAGGGGGGACTTTACCTAGCAGGGTCTTGTAGATGACATGGAGCCAGTGGGTTTGGCGACGAGTATGAAGCGAGGGCCAGCCAACGAGAGCGTACAGGTCGCAATGGTGGGTAGTATATGGGGCTTTGGTGATAAAACGGATTGCACTGTGATAGACTGCATCCAATTTGTTGAGTAGGGTATTGGAGGCTATTTTGTAAATGACATCGCCAAAGTCGAGGATTGGTAGGATGGTCAGTTTTACAAGGGTATGTTTGGCAGCATGAGTGAAGGATGCTTTGTTGCGAAATAGGAAGCCAATTCTAGATTTAACTTTGGATTGGAGATGTTTGATATGGGTCTGGAAGGAGAGTTTACAGTCTAACCAGACACCTAAGTATTTGTAGTTGTCCACGTATTCTAAGTCAGAGCCGTCCAGAGTAGTGATGTTGGACAGGCGGGTAGGTGCAGGTAGCGATCGGTTGAAGAGCATGCATTTAGTTTTACTTGTATTTAAGAGCAATTGGAGGCCACGGAAGGAGAGTTGTATGGCATTGAAGCTTGCCTGGAGGGTTGTTAACACAGTGTCCAAAGAAGGGCCGGAAGTATACAGAATGGTGTCGTCTGCGTAGAGGTGGATCAGGGACTCACCAGCAGCAAGAGCGACCTCATTGATGTATACAGAGAAGAGAGTCGGTCCAAGAATTGAACCCTGTGGCACCCCCATAGAGACTGCCAGAGGTCCGGACAGCAGACCCTCCGATTTGACACACTGAACTCTATCAGAGAAGTAGTTGGTGAACCAGGCGAGGCAATCATTTGAGAAACCAAGGCTGTCGAGTCTGCCGATGAGGATATGGTGATTGACAGAGTCGAAAGCCTTGGCCAGATCAATGAATACGGCTGCACAGTAATGTTTCTTATCGATGGCGGTTAAGATATCGTTTAGGACCTTGAGCGTGGCTGAGGTGCACCCATGACCAGCTCTGAAACCGGATTGCATAGCAGAGAAGGTATGGTGAGATTCGAAATGGTCGGTAATCTGTTTGTTGACTTGGCTTTCGAAGACCTTAGAAAGGCACGGTAGGATAGATATAGGTCTGTAGCAGTTTGGGTCAAGAGTGTCCCCCCCTTTGAAGAGGGGGATGACCGCAGCTGCTTTCCAATCTTTGGGAATCTCAGACGACACGAAAGAGAGGTTGAACAGGCTAGTAATAGGGGTGGCAACAATTTCGGCAGATAATTTTAGAAAGAAAGGGTCCAGATTGTCTAGCCCGGCTGATTTGTAGGGGTCCAGATTTTGCAGCTCTTTCAGAACATCAGCTGAATGGATTTGGGAGAAGGAGAAATGGGGAAAGTTTGGGCGAGTTGCTGTTGGGGGTGCAGTGCTGTTGTCCGGGGTAGGAGTAGCCAGGTGGAAAGCATGGCCAGCCGTAGAAAAATGCTTATTGAAATTCTCAATTATGGTGGATTTATCAGTGGTGACAGTGTTTCCTATCTTCAGTGCAGTGGGCAGCTGGGAGGAGGTGTTCTTATTCTCCATGGACTTTACAGTGTCCCAGAACTTTTTTGAGTTAGTGTTGCAGGAAGCAAATTTCTGCTTGAAAAAGCAAGCCTTGGCTTTTCTAACTGCCTGTGTATAATGATTTCTAGCTTCCCTGAACAGCTGCATATCACGGGGGCTGTTCGATGCTAATGCAGAACGCCATAGGATGTTTTTGTGTTGGTTAAGGGCAGTCAGGTCTGGGGAGAACCAAGGGCTATATCTGTTCCTGGTTCTAAATTTCTTAAATGGGGCATGTTTATTTAAGATGGTTAGGAAGGCATTTAAAAAAAATATCCAGGCATCCTCTACTGACGGGATGAGATCAATATCCTTCCAGGATACCCCGGCCAGGTCGATTAGAAAGGCCTGCTCGCAGAAGTGTTTCAGGGAGCGTTTTACAGTGATGAGTGGAGGTCGTTTGACCGCTGACCCATTACGGATGCAGGCAATGAGGCAGTGATCGCTGAGATCTGGGTTGAAGACAGCAGAGGTGTATTTAGAGGGGAAGTTGGTTAGGATGATATCTATGAGGGTGCCCGTGTTTAAGGTTTTGGGGAGGTACCTGGTAGGTTCATTGATTATTTGTGTGAGATTGAGGGCATCAAGTTTAGATTGTAGGATGGCTGGGGTGTTAAGCATGTTCCAGTTTAGGTCGCCTAGCAGCACGAACTCTGAAGATAGATGGGGGGCAATCAGTTCACATATGGTGTCCAGAGCACAGCTGGGGGCAGAGGGTGGTCTATAGCAGGCGGCAACGGTGAGAGACTTGTTTTTAGAGAGGTGGATTTTTAAAAGTAGAAGTTCAAATTGTTTGGGTACAGACCTGGATAGTAGGACAGAACTCTGCAGGCTATCTTTGCAGTAGATTGCAACACCGCCCCCTTTGGCAGTTCTATCTTGTCTGAAAATGTTGTAGTTTGGAATTAAAATGTCTGAGTTTTTGGTGGTCTTCCTAAGCCAGGATTCAGACACAGCTAGAACATCCGGGTTGGCAGAGTGTGCTAAAGCAGTGAATAGAACAAACTTAGGGAGGAGGCTTCTAATGTTAACATGCATGAAACCAAGGCTATTACGGTTACAGAAGTCGTCAAAAGAGAGCGCCTGGGGAATAGGAGTGGAGCTAGGCACTGCAGGGCCTGGATTCACCTCTACATCGCCAGAGGAACATAGGAGGAGTAGAATAAGGGTACGGCTAAAAGCTATGAGAATTGGTCGTCTAGAACGTCTGGAACATAGAGTAAAAGGAGGTTTCTGGGGGCGATAAAATAGCATCAAGGTATAATGTACAGACAAATGTATGGTAGGATGTGAATACAGTGGAGGTAAACCTAGGTATTGAGTGATGAAGAGAGAGATATTGTCTCTAGAAACATCGTTGAAACCAGGAGATGTCATTGCATGTGTGGGTGGTGGAACTAATAGGTTTGATAAGGTATAGTGAGCAGGACTAGAGGCTCTACAGTGAAATAAGCCAATAAACACTAACCAGAACAGAAATGGACAAGACATATTGACATTAAGGAGAGGCATGCTTAGTCGAGTGATCAAAAGGGTCCGGTGAGTGGAGAGATTGGTTGGTGATTTAGACAGCTAGCCAGGGCATCGGTAGCAAGCTAGCATAGGATGGAGGTCTGTTGTTAGCCACCTCCTGCGCTCCGTCAGTAGATTAGTGGGGTTCCGTGTGGTAGAGGGGATCAATCCAAATCACACAACAACAAAAATAAAAACAATAGATATAGTTATAGAGGCCCAAGAAGAAAACATAATAATAATAATAAAAAATAATAAAAAAAATAATAATAAAAAATAAATAAAAAAATGTCCGATTGTCTATTCAGATAGCAGCCGGTAAGACAGCTAACGGTTAGCAGGCCGCAGATGGGCGTTCAGGTAACGTCGCGACGGAGGAGCCAGCCGAATAACTCCTTCGGGTAGATAACGTCGGCAGTCCAGTTGTGAAGGCCCGGTGGGGCTCCGCGAAGGCAGCAAACCGGGTCCGGATAGGCGACTGCAGCCCAGGTGCGATTGATGGAACTCAGGAGTGATTGACGGAGCTTGCTAGCTCCGGAACAATTGATGTTTGCTCCGGAATCGACGAAGGCCGATAGTCACACGGATAGCAGCTAGCTAGCTGTGAGATCCGGGCATGAATGTCCAGAGAGCAGTCGAAATCCAGGGACATGGAGAGAAAAATTGGTCCGGTATGCTCCGCTCCGAGCCGCGCTGCGCCGTACAGAACTGGCGATAGACTTTCGAGCCAAAGGATAGCCGATGACCACAAACCGTGGTTAGCTGAACACCAACGACTTGCCAGTAAAGGAGCCAACTAGCTTCTGAACTAGCTTCTGGCTAGTTTCAGGCCAGCCTCCTGGAGTTTCTGGCTAGCTTCTTGGAGGATTACAGATCTGAGGTAAATAATACTTTTTTATAAATATACATTGGTGAGGCGGGTTGCAGGAGAGTGTTTTGAAGATGAGTTGATGGAAAAGAAAAATAAAATGTATGTGAAAAAGTTGTAAATATATATATATACAGGACACGACAAGACGAGGACAAAAGACGTCTGAACTGCTATGCCACCTTGGAGAAAGAGAGGATGAATAAGGTCCCCAGTGTAAACTGCCTGCTACTCAGGCCCAGAAGCTAAGATATGCATATTATTAGTAGATTTGGATAGGAAACACTCTAAAGTTTCTAAAACTGTTTGAATGATGTCTGTGAGTATAACAGAACTCATATGGCAGGCAAAAACCTGAGAAAAAATCCAACCAGGAAGTGGGAAATCTGAGGTTTGTAGTTTTTCAACTCTTTGCCTATCCAAGATACAGTGTACATTTTGTCCGATTGCACTTCCTAAGGCTTCCACTAGATGTCAACAGTCTTTAGAACCTTGTTTCAGGCTTCTATTGTGAAGGAGGCGAAAATAAGAGCTGATTGAGTAAGAGGTCTGCCAAAAGGCCATGAGCTGAATATTTATAATATTTATAATGCTATTTCTGACTTCTGTTGACTCCACAACATGGCGGATATCTGTATGGCTTGTTTTGGTCTCTGAGCTCTGTACTCAGATTATAGCATGGTGTGCTTTTTCGGTAAAGATTTTTTGAAATCTGACACAGCGGTTGCATTAAGGAGAAGTTTATCTAAAGTTCCATGCATAATCCTTGTATCTTTTATCAATGTTTACTTTGAGTATTTCTGTAAATTGATGTGGCTCTCTGCAAAATCACCGGATGTTTTGGAAGCAAAACATGACTGAACGTACGCGCCAATGTAAACTGAGATTTTTGGATTTAAATATGAACTTTATCGAACAAAACATACATCTATTGTGTAACATGAAGTCCTTTGAGTGTCATCTGCTGAAGATCATCAGAGGTTAGTGATTCATTTTATCTTATATTTCTGCTTTTTGTGACTTTTTACTGACCTAACATAATCAGATGGTGTGCTTACGTCGTAAAGTCTTTTTGAAATCGGACACTGTGGTGGAGTTAACAACAAGTTTATCTTTAAAATGGTGTAAAATACTTGTATGTTTGAACATTTTTAATTTGAAAGATTTCTGTTGTTTGAATTTGGCACCCTGCACTTTCACTGGCTCAGCAGTAAGACTTGCCTAGTTAAATAACGGTTACACACACATAATTTTGTTGGCATTTACACATGTCCCCATTACTAGTAAAACAATCATAACCTATTTCTTTCACTTACAGCTGTGCTGTTTCGTTATTAATTTGTTCAGTCGTTTCATTCTCAACCAGAATTTCTATGGAACGCCGTTTGGGTCTTTGCGTGTCAAAAAAGATACATGTCAAATAATCAAATCAAATCAAATTTATTTGTCACATACACATGGTTAGCAGATGTTAATGCGAGTGTAGCGAAATGCTTGTGCTTCTAGTTCCGACAATGCAGTAATAACGAACAAGTAATCTAACTAACAATTCCAAAAAAAACTACTGTCTTATACACAATGTAAGGGGATAAAGAATATGTACATAAGGATATATGAATGAGTGATGGTACAGAGCAGCATAGGCAAGATACAGTAGATGATATCGAGTACAGTATATACATATGAGATGAGTATGTAAACCAAGTGGCATAGTTAAAGTGGCTAGTGATACATGTATTACATAAGGATGCAGTCGATGATATAGAGTACAGTATCTACGTATGCATATGAGATGAATAATGTAGGGTAAGTAACATTATATAAGGTAGCATTGTTTAAAGTGGCTAGTGATATATTTACATCATTTCCCATCAATTCCCATGATTAAAGTGGCTGGAGTAGAGTCAGTGGCATTGACAGTGTGTTGGCAGTAGCCACTCAATGTTAGTGGTGGCTGTTTAACAGTCTGATGGCCTTGAGATAGAAGCTGTTTTTCAGTCTCTCGGTCCCAGCTTTGATGCACCTGTACTGACCTCGCCTTCTGGATGACAGCGGGGTGAACAGGCAGTGGCTCGGGTGGTTGATGTCCTTGATGATCTTTATGGCCTTCCTGTAGCATCGGGTGGTGTAGGTGTCCTGGAGGGCAGGTAGTTTGCCCCCGGTGATGCGTTGTGCAGACCTCACTACCCTCTGGAGAGCCTTACGGTTGAGGGCGGTGCAGTTGCCATACCAGGCGGTGATACAGCCCGCCAGGATGCTCTCGATTGTGCATCTGTAGAAGTTTGTGAGTGCTTTTGGTGACAAGCCAAATTTCTTCAGCCTCCTGAGGTTGAAGAGGCGCTGCTGCGCCTTCCTCACGATGCTGTCTGTGTGAGTGGACCAACTCAGTTTGTCTGTGATGTGTATGCCGAGGAACTTAAAACTTGCTACCCTCTCCACTACTGTTCCATCGATGTGGATGGGGGGGGTGTTCCCTCTGCTGTTTCCTGAAGTCCACAATCATCTCCTTAGTTTTGTTGACGTTGAGTGTGAGGTTATTTTCCTGACACCACACTCCGAGGGCCCTCACCTCCTCCCTGTAGGCCGTCTCGTCATTGTTGGTAATCAAGCCTACCACTGTTGTGTCGTCCGCAAACTTGATGATTGAGTTGGAGGCGTGCGTGGCCACACAGTCGTGGGTGAACAGGGAGTACAGGAGAGGGCTCAGAACGCACCCTTGTGGGGCCCCAGTGTTGAGGATCAGCGGGGAGGAGATGTTGTTGCCTACCCTCACCACCTGGGGGCGGCCCGTCAGGAAGTCCAGTACCCAGTTGCACAGGGCGGGGTCGAGACCCAGGGTCTCGAGCTTGATGACGAGCTTGGAGGGTACTATGGTGTTGAATGCCGAGCTGTAGTCGATGAACAGCATTCTCACATAGGTATTCCTCTTGTCCAGATGGGTTAGGGCAGTGTGCAGTGTGGTTGAGATTGCATCGTCTGTGGACCTATTTGGGCGGTAAGCAAATTGGAGTGGGTCAAGGGTGTCAGGTAGGGTGGAGGTGATATGGTCCTTGACTAGTCTCTCAAAGCACTTCATGATGACGGATGTGAGTGCTACGGGGCGGTAGTCGTTTAGCTCAGTTACCTTAGCTTTCTTGGGAACAGGAACAATGGTGGCCCTCTTGAAGCATGTGGGAACAGCAGACTGGTATAGGGATTGGTTGAATATGTCCGTAAACACACCGGCCAGCTGGTCTGCGCATGCTCTGAGGGCGCGGCTGGGGATGCCGTCTGGGCCTGCAGCCTTGCGAGGGTTAACACGTTTAAATGTCTTACTCACTTTGGCTGCAGTGAAGGAGAGACCGCATGTTTTCGTTGCAGGCCGTGTCAGTGGCACTGTATTGGCCTCAAAGCGGGCAAAAAAGTTGTTTAGTCTGCCTGGGAGCAAGACATCCTGGTCCGTGACTGGGCTGGGTTTCTTCCTGTAGTCCGTGATTGACTGTAGACCCTGCCACATGCCTCTTGTGTCTGAGCCGTTGAATTGAGATTCTACTTCGTCTCTGTACTGGCGCTTAGCTTGTTTGATAGCCTTGCGGAGGGAATAGCTGCACTGTTTGTATTCAGTCATGTTACCAGACACCTTGCCCTGATTAAAAGCAGTGGTTCGCGCCTTCAGTTCCACACGAATGCTGCCATCAATCCACGGTTTCTGGTTGGGGAATGTTTTAATCGTTGCTATGGGAACGACATCTTCAACGCACGTTCTAATGAACTCGCACACCGAATCAGCGTATTCGTCAATGTTGTTGGCTGACGCAATACGAAACATCTCCCAGTCCACGTGATGGAAGCAGTCTTGGAGTGTGGAGTCAGCTTGGTCGGACCAGCGTTGGACAGACCTCAGCGTGGGAGCTTCTTGTTTTAGTTTCTGTCTGTAGGCAGGGATCAACAAAATGGAGTCGTCAGCTTTTCCGAAAGGGGGGCGGGGCAGGGCCTTATATGCGTCGCGGAAGTTAGAGTAACAATGATCCAGGGTCTTTCCACCCCTGGTTGCGCAATCGATATGCTGATAAAATTTAGGGAGTCTTGTTTTCAGATTAGCCTTGTTAAAATCCCCAGCTACAATGAATGCAGCCTCCGGATAAATCGTTTCCAGTTTGCAGAGAGTTAAATAAAGTTCGTTCAGAGCCATCGATGTGTCTGCTTGGGGGGGGATATATACGGCTGTGATTATAATCGAAGAGAATTCTCTTGGTAGATAATGCGGTCTACATTTGATTGTGAGGAATTCTAAATCAGGTGAACAGAAGGATTTGAGTTCCTGTATGTTTCTTTCATCACACCATGTCACGTTGGCCATAAGGCATACGCCCCCGCCCCTCTTCTTACCAGAAAGATGTTCGTTTCTGTCCGCGCGATGCGTGGAGAAACCCGCTGGCTGCACCGCTTCGGATTGCGTCTCTCCAGTGAGCCACGTTTCCGTGAAGCAGAGAACGTTACAGTCTCTGATGTCCCTCTGGAATGCTACCCTTGCTCGGATTTCATCAACCTTGTTGTCAAGAGACTGGACATTGGCAAGAAGAATGCTAGGGAGTGGTGCACGATGTGCCCGTCTCCGGAGTCTGACCAGAAGACCGCTTCGTTTCCCTCTTTTTCTGAGTCGTTTTTTTGGGTCGCTGCATGGGAACCATCCCGTGGCACTGGTTGTAAGGCAGAACACAGGATCCGCATCGCGAAAAACATATTCTTGGTCGTACTGGTGGTGAGTTGACGCTGATCTTATATTCAGTAGTTCTTCTCGGCTGTATGTGATGAAACCTAAGATGACCTGGGGTACTAGTGTAAGAAATAACACGTAAAAAAACAAAAAACTGCATAGTTTCCTAGGAACGCGAAGCGAGGCGGCCATCTCTGTCGGCGCCGGAACTTGTTATTTGACGTGTCAAATTACACAACAACTACTTCAGTAGCTATAGTTAGCTAGCAAACTATATAGCTAGGTGTCATCATCTAAAATAACCCTAATTTATAAGACAGTTCTTATTTGATTAATGGTTGTCGGACCCATCTATGTGAAGCTAGCCACAATAAGCATCAGGCACAATAACGGAATTTGCGGTTAGCCTTCAAAATAAAACTATGGCACAATTATACTATTTGTATACATTTGCATTACTGTCAATGACATACTTTTATTTTGAAGGCAAACCGCAAATTCCGTTATTGTGCCTAATGCTTATTGTGGCTAGCGCCACAACACATAACCTGGTACGGTTGAGCCTCACTAGCCAGATGAAGCTACTGGCTGATTATAACGTTAGCTTTGGGCAACAGGGTTAAGTTGCTGACTAGCTATTTATTTTCATGAACTGAAGTTAAATTTCAATTTCAATAGGTGAACAACAAGTGGCAACCTAGCTAATACTTACTGACAAGAATTCCTAAATCATTGCTAAGAATAATGAAATTGACTTTAGGTTCTACTGGTCATTGTTTTCAGGTTGGATGTTTTGGTGCTAGCTAGGTACCACGCTAAAGCTAGCTACCCCAGAAGTTGCGGTTGACCAAATTATGCTTTATTACCAACACGGTATTGTAAACACATAGTTTGTGGCCGGTGTTTGCTAATTTGCAGACTTTTTGTACAGCTTTGACAGTGCTACTGTATCTTTTTTGACACACAAAGACCCAAATGGCGTTCCATAGCATGTATGTTGTGAAGCTACACAAGCTAACTCCGGTAGGGAAACATCAGAAAAATAGTGCACTTGGTAGTGTGTACCGGTGCTCGGCCAGTCGTCAAAAGCCAACATCACCCACAACAGAGAACGGTTGATTGTCAAGGGCAATGAATGCCATTATCTTGGCGTTAATGGAGTTCGCCTTTGAGTTGTCTCGCTGAAATTTTGTTACTCTTTCAAATGACTGCTCGATCCACACACAGACATTGTGAGTTAGTTTAGGAATGAGTTTAATTCGGGAGATGGTAACTCGTTAAACAACAACTTCCGTGGTGCCCGAAATTCCAAATGAGTTAGTTGTTACGTGATTAATTAAATCTGGTAACAATTAAACATAAGTTAGTTGATTCTATAAATAACAGTCATCACATTAATCAAAGTCAGGTCACGACATACTGCACTGAACCTAACCATCAGATAGCAGAGGAGCCATAGTTATAGATAAGATATCCATGGCAGACAGCAGTTCTAATTATACATTTACTAATGTTTGGCTATTGTATAGGAAGGTAGCCAGTAGCAAATGGATACGTCACAAATGGCACCCTATTCCATATAGTGCACTACTTCTAAACAGACCACCCTGTCTTGTGTTACTAACTGGAAATTATGCTTCCATCCTACTGCAGTGTCTCCTTCAGCCATCTATCCATCATACAGGTTGATTCACATGCTGATGAGAAGCATGACCTTGATGTCCAGGGGCTTCAAAAGAACATGAGCCGCTGTCGGCAAACACGCAGCGGCTATTTCTAGGGCGCTTCTAAAAACCCAAATAAAGAGCCTGTATTCAGCTGTTCAGCATGACTCGCAGCCAGCCAGCCATCTCGGTTGAACCGCATCCAATCCACTCACAATCACAGGGAGCTAGCTACGGCCTAATGAAATAAAGAAACCATCAAATCAAATATTAGTTGTCCCTTAGAAACAACAAGAAGTAACCGATGACTAAATGGGGAACATTTATATAATCCTTAACTTTTAGGTTTTGAAATTGCCATGTAAGTGGCATGGGTCACATTCATTAGGCACCAAACAGAAGAAAATTGACTGAAACAAGGAGCAACTACTTGGACTTGTACAATAAGAAACACCTCATTTCCATTTTCCGTCGCAAAATGTTTTACAATATTTCCCGGTGCGTGTCCTAATGAATACAACCCTGTGCTTTGTGCATCATAGAGCTAACTATAGTGAGACAATTACTTAGTTGGTTGTTGGTCCTTTAGCAGCACTAAACATGACGTGTGTGAAGAAGAGCAGCGGGGGGTGGGTCCCCGGACACAGATTCATCTAAATTGAAACCAGTCCAAGACTAGGCTTAAACTTAATCTTCAATGCAACTAGAATAGAATCTGAAGTGTCAGATTCCGAGGTCCTTTGTGACAGGACGAATATGTTGTGGTACAGTTTGTGCCTCACAGTTGATCAGCAGGCCCAGTAAGCACTCTCTGTTCTCTGTACAGTGGCCACTTAACGACTTGATAGAATTAGCCCAAAAACACCACTCCTCTCCAAGGCACTTAATTTCATCCAGTCTCCTGACTCCCTGCAAAGCAACGATTCAAAACTGGTGGGTCGCGACCCAGGTTTGAATGGGTTGTGAGTGTTCTCTAAATATATACGCCAGTCTGAATTGAAATGACTAAGACCAGGGAGAAAGTGTGTAGAAATAACAAAGAACCTTTACATTTAAATAATTTGACTTTTCTTCAATCATAGTATTTTCAATATAGAATTATTCATTTAGAGTATTTGGTTGATTTTATAGTCTCAAATCAGAATATGGGCAAAATTGAATTATTGAAAATGAAAAAGATGGGACTGTTGTTCCCTTGTCATATAATTGGCACATTTACTATCAATATAGAATAAAACACTTTTCCAGATTGCATTTTGGCAAAAATAAATAAAATCACGATGCAAATATTGGATCGCGACTTAGACAAACTGGTTCAACATGGGTCCCAAAGCAAAACCAGTTGAGAACCACTTCTGTAAAGAAGAGTTGGAGCCTGCATTATGCCAACAACAAGGGGCTGCAAGAGGCCTCTATTCAGCCTGGACACAGGTGAAGCAGCCACTCAACTCAAAACACTGGCTCCCTGTCTCTCTCTCAGCAGGCAGGGATGCAGACAACTGCCACCCAATAACACACAGCAGAGAAATGGCCACAATAGTCTTGCTTTGGCAAACTCATGTGTAGTTAGAAAGTGTGGCTATGGTAATGAGCATTGTTAGAACCTTTTCTCAACTTATCGCTCAAGAGATATTGTGTACGATGTCGCAGTGGTGTGTAGCACAAATGGGGCTGTGTGTGATTGTGTGTGTTTGCGACCATGCATGCGTGTGACCATGCATCCAAGCTAGAGGTCGACCGATTAATCGGAATGGCCGATTAATTAGGGCCGATTTCAAGCTTTCATAACAATCGGAAATCTGTATTTTTGGACACCGATTTGGATTATTTTTTATTTAATATTTTTTTACACCTTTATTTAACTAGGCAAGTCAGTTAAGAACAAATTCTTATTTTCAATGGCGGCTTAGGAACAGTGGGTTAACTGCCTGTTCAGGGGCAGAACGACAGATTTTGTACCTTGTCAGCTTGGGGATTCAAGCTTGCAACCTAGTCCAACGCTCTAACCACCTACTTGCACTCCACAAGGAGCCGGCATGTTACGCAAATGCAGTAAGAAGCCAAGGGAAGTTGCTAGCTAGCATTAAACTTATCTTATAAAAAACAATCAAGGAGGGCCTCCCAGGTGGCGCTGGGCTAAGGCTCTGTCGCAACCGGCCACGACCGGGGGAGAGGCACAATTGGCCTAGCATCGTCCGGGTTATGGAGGGTTTGGCCGGTAGGGATATCCTTGTCTCAGGTGCACTGTGTTTCCTCCGACACATTGGTGCGGCTGGCTTCCGGGTTGGATGCTCGCTGTGTTAAGAAGCAGTGCGGCTTGGTTGGGTTGCGTTTCGGAGGACGCATGGGAGAGACGAAGGTCGAGAGCCGAGTCAGTACGGGAGTTGTAGCGATGAGACAAGATAGTAACTACTAACAATTGGATACCACGAAATTGGGAAGAAAAAGGGGGTAAAATTCTTGAATAAAAATAAATAATCAATCAAAACTAATCACTAGTTAACTACACATGGTTGATGATATTACTAGTTTATCTAGCGTGTCCTGCGTTGCATATAATCGATGCGGTGCGCATTCGCGAAAAAGGACTGTCGTTGCTCCAACGTGTACCTAACCATAAACATCAATGCACCTAACCATAAACATCAATGCCTTTCTTAAAATCAAAACACACAGAAGTATGTATTTTTAAATCTGCATATTTAGCTAAAAGAAATTCAGGTTAGCAGGCAATATTAACCAGGTGACAATGTGTCACTTCTCTTGCATTCATTGCACGCAGAGTCAGGGTATATGCAACAGTTTGGGCCGCCTGGCTCGTTGCGAACTAATTTGCCAGAATTTTATTTAATTATGACATAACATTGAAGGTCGTGCAATCTAACAGGAATATTTAGACTTATGGATGCCACCTGTTAGTGAAATACGGAACCGTTCTGTATTTTATCTGAAAGAATAAACGTTTTGTTTTCGAGATTATGTTATCCGGATTCGACCATATTAATGACCAAAGGCTCGTATTTCTGTGTGTTATTATGTTATAATTAAGTCTATGATTTGATATTTGATAGAGCAGTCTGACTGAGCGGTGGTAGGCAGCAGCAGGCTCGTAAGCATTCATTCAAACAGCACTTTCGTGCATTTTGCCAGCAGCTCTTCTCAATGAGTCCAGCATTGAGCGGTTTATGACTTCAAGCCTATCAACTCCCGAGATTAGGCTGGTGTAACCGATGTGAAATGGCTAGCTAGTTAGCGGGGTTCGCACTAATAGCTTTTCAAACGTCACTCGCTCTGAGACTTGGAGTAGTTGTTCCCCTTGCTCTGCATGGGTAACGCTGCTTCGAGGGTGGCTGTTGTCGATGTGTTCCTGGTTCGAGCCCAGGTAGGAGCGAGGAGAGGGACGGAAGCTATACTGTTACTCTGGCAATACTAAAGTGCCTATAAGAACATCTAATAGTCAAAAGGTATATGAAATACAAATCGTAGAGAGAGAAATAATCCTATAACTCCTATAATAACTACAACCTAAAACTTCTTACCTGGGAATATTGAAGACTCATGTTAAAAGGAACCACCAGCTTTCATATGTTCTCATGTTCTGAGCAAGGAACTTAAACGTTAGCTGTCTTACATGGCACATATTGCACTTTTACTTTCTTCACCAACACTTTGTTTTTGCATTATTTAAACCAAATTGAACATGTTTCATTATTTATTTGAGGCTAAATTGATTAAGTATTATATTAAATTAAAATAAGTGTTCATTCAGTATTGTTGTAATTGTCATTATTATTACAATACATTTTTTATTTAGTCTATGTTTTATTAAATCGGCCGATTAATCGGCAGTTTTTTTTTGGCCCTCCAATAATCGGTATCGGCGTTGAAAAATCATAACCGGTCGACCTCTAATCCAAGCTCATGTACGTGTGTGTTTGCGTGCGTCCATGTGTGTGTGCATGTGAGTATAGGCCCGACCTGGAAGAGCCTGGTGAAGATATCAAACTCGAAGACGGAGATGTAGTCGTTGCAGGCGAGGTCGATGGTGGACTTGAGGGCCATGGCTTCCAGGCCCGAGCTGATGGGGTGGAACTCGTGCAGTGCCTGCCGGAACACCTTCCAAGGCACTATAGTCCTGAAAACACATCAGGACAACATGTTTACTATACTATACCCATTGAGCCGAACAAGCAACATTGATGCAGTTTAAACCTTCCCTGTTATTGCACTTACAATGTCCGATCCCACTTCTGATTTGACCCTTAATATGGACGTTCCAAAAATGCCATTTGCTACAGTGCAATAATAGTGTTCAGGGCAGGGGTCAGCAATGACATTAAGCCATGGCCCGATTCTGTTCTTTTTATGGACACATTTTCGTCAGGCCATATGAAATCTTGTGGGCTTAATTTGGCCAGTTCCTTTTCCTGGTTCTGGGTGTTTACGGTAACTGACAAAAATGTGACTAATAAAACAAGCATAGTAAACAAAAAAATCTACTCAAGTAACTACTTCCTATCTGCTTATCTAGTCTACCTTACATAGCTTGAAAAGGTCGAAGCCATTTCTTTCTTCCTGTTTCCATCATGTGGTGCATAAATATATCCAGTCTTACCACTTAGATGTCAATACTTCCACCGTGACTAGCGAGCTTGCAGCAAATGTCTACGTTTTGCAGAGAGCAGAGGTGGACTCACTTGTCCCCAAACGATCTTCTCCAGAACTCGGCGGCATCAGCCTTGGTGATTCGGAAGTTATCCCCCTGGAACAGGCCGTTGGGGAAGATGGCTTTGAGCTCGGCCAGCATGTGACTGAAGATCAGCGACAACTTGGTCAGGTTCCGTCTACAGAAGAGGAACAGAGAGAGAGAGTATTGTACAACTTCAGGTTAGATGGTTCCTCACCCTGAAAGTAGTCTTATGGGCCAGGAGAAAACTAACCCATGGATCGGTTGCCTTTAAATAGCCACTACACATATCAGCTAACTTTAGCCACCGATAGCGAACATGTCATGTTGACATGGCTTCGTAATTTCCACGCCACAACATAGATAGAAGCCAGGGGCTGAGCTTCATGGTGGAAGCTGAGAGAGAGGAGAGAGGAGAGAGGAGAGAGGAGAGAGGAGAGAGGAGAGAGGAGAGAGGAGAGAGGAGAGAGGAGAGAGGAGAGAGGAGAGAGAAGAGAGAAGAGAGAGAGAGAGAGAGAGAGAGAGAGAGAGAGAGAGACAAGCGAGACAGAAAGAGAGAAGAGAGAGAGGAGAGAGAGGAGAGAGAGAGAGAGAGAGAGAGAGAGAGAGAGAGAGAGAGAGAAGGGACCAGACCCCCATCATGCTACACATGCTAGCCAAGGCCCTGGATGTGCAAGCTGGGGTTTGATGGGCAGAAGGGAGGGGTGGTTGGAGGGAGGTGAGGCCACGACATGCCTGGTACATTTTTCTGATTCCAGCCGCCCCTGGGCACATGAGCAGCGAGGTGGGGCATACGGGCGAGCGCAGCGGCGGCATGGGGGGGGAGAAAGTGGGAAAGAAAAGCGCGTGATTTACGGGATAGCACAGTGAGGGATTGTGCAAGGCTCTTGGGGCCGGAGAAATTGACATGCACAAGAGAGCGCGAGTGTGGCGGCAGCAGTGTCGTCACAGCTGCCTCCAACCAGATTCTCCATCTCCTCTCACTCTACAATGCCAGCACAGAGGAAGGGTGGGGAAGGGAAGGGTGGGGAGAGAGAGAGGAGAGGACAGACTTAAGATGAGCTCGAAAAGACAGTGAGGAGTGAGGATACAGACACCCTGACAAATTGTGTGAGTTGAGTGTGTGAGTTGAGTGTGTGTGTGGGGGCATTTCTCACACTCAACTGTAAAAGCGAGAAGAGAAATAATATTTTTTGTGAATGGCTTTCCAGCTAAGCCTTAGAGTGAGTGAGGCATTCCATCTGCCCCGCTGGAAATCAGTCCTGCGCCGCTTCCCCTAGTCGCAACCCGGGCAAAACTCAGCCTGTCTTACTAATCAATTCTCTTATCCCTCCTTTACACTTTCCATTTTCTTTTTTTTAAATGCATCAACAAAATGGACTTAATTTATCTTAATAATTTATTTTCCACTGGAAAAGTATGCCAATGAGTGCGCACATTTCAAGAAGGGGAAGTCCTGTGGGCATTACCGCCCCTAGCTAACAGAGTGGGCTGTGATGGCAAACAGAAAGCGTAAATTGGAGTCACGTTCACACACATAAGCGCGCGTGCACAAACATTGTTGCTGTGAGGGTAGTCTTGCATTGCCATACTGCCAAAATCACATCGCTATCACGCCTCCCTTAGAGGTCTGGAGAATTTTGTATTGCAAAAATGGTATGAACGGTTTCCCAGCCACCCTCGCGCACTGTTTAATCTACAACACTTATCTAGCAAACACATTGAGTTCTGCCCAAGCAAGGCATTTGATATGCTGTGCGGCATCACTGATTTACACCGGGTGTCCACCTCATTTACCCCAGTCTTCCAGTTTTAGGGATACCTGGTTCTTGACGAGGCTAGTGTGAGGGCATTGCTCTGGAGGTGGAAAAGTGCCCTCGGTGAAGCACACCTGCGCTCAGTCGTTGTGTGTGTGTGTGTGTGTGGTCACCATTAAGTGAAACGTTCTATAAAACAATGAGTTACTGTCAATCTGAGAGTGATATTGTAGCTTATAAGTTTACAGTGTGTGTGTGTGATTTCTTTCCTCATATCTCTGACTAGGGTAGGACTCTTGCTATGTATTTATCTGTGCGACTGGGCATGGCACCAATGCTACAAGGAGAGGCAAGGGAGCCCTAACCCTTAAATGCATTGCCTGTATGTTGACTGATACAGAGACCAGCCTAGTGGACAGTGGAGTAGACACACTGCTTAGTCGACATACTCCTATAAGAGGGAAAGGTGGTGCTATTAAAACATTGTTTAGAATCCTCTCAAGGTCATATGGGCTCCCGAGTGGTGCAGCGGTCTAAGGCACTGCATCTCAGTGCAAGGGGCGTCACTGCAGTCCCTGGTTCGAATCCAGGCTACATCCGGCCGTGAATGGGAGTCCCACAGGGCGGCGCACAATTGGCACAGCGCCGTCCGGGTTTGGCCGGCATTGTAAATAAAAACTTGTTCTTAATGGACTTGCCGAGTTAAATAAAATAAAAATAGGCTTGTCCTATACTCCTCTCCTCTGTCTGTATGTGTCATCTGCTCTAACTCAAAACCAGTGTACACAGATACAAACAACAGCACCCAACAAAAGTTCAAGTTAGAAATATTTGACAAACTACACCAACTCACAAATACATCCCTTTATTATTTATGTCCATTCCTTTTCCTCTGAAAAACCCAAGGACATCATTAGCCGGAGAGAGAGGGAGAGAAAGAGAGTATGTTTCTGAGTAAATGCAACCTCAGTGAGTGGGCTGCTGGGTGTTTTGCTAACCCCGGCATGGCATTTCTTTCTGCGTTCAAAATGGCACACTACTCCCCATATAGTGAACTACTTTCAATGGCCAAAAGTATTGCACTATATAGGGAAAATGGTGTCACTTGGGAAGCAGACCTTTTCTTATTCTGCATGCGCTAGTTAACCCGCAGATACATATGCCACCTCAATCCAGCGCTGCCTCAACAATTGAGCATAGATCCTCGCCGTTACCATGGGGATGAGCCAAGCTCTCCCTGGATACGTCGCTGACCTCTGACCTGCAGCTGGCTGCTCCCTTCCCATTTACGATAGAAAGCGTTAAGGCCAATCTGAAGATGGTGCTGGCTAAAGCTATAACTGGCGAGTGTAGAGATATTGTTATCCCTGTCGGCACCAACAATGTTAGGATGAAACAGTCAGAGGTCACCAAGCGCAACATAGCTTCAGCGTGTAAATCAGCTAGAAAGATGTGTCGTCGTCTAGTAATTGTCTCTGGCCCCCTCCCAGTTAGGGGGAGTGATGAGCTCTACAGCAGTCTCACAACTCAGTCGCTGGTTGAAAACTCGTTTCTGCCCCTCCCAAAAGATAGAATTTGTAGTCAATTGGTCCTCTTTCTGGGACTCACCCACAAATAGGACAAAGCCTGGCCTGCTGAGGAGTGACGGACTCCATCCTAGCTGGAGGGGTGCTCTCATCTTATCTACCAACATAGACAGGGCTCTAACTCCACAATGAAATAGGTTTGCAATCGCAACAAATAATCTGCTCAGACCCCAACCAAGGAGCATCAAAAGTCGTGCTATAAATTCTCAGACAACACAAAGATTCCTTGATGCCCTTCCAGACTCCCTCTGCCTACCCAACGATGTCAGAGGACAAAAATCAGTTAACCACCTAACTGAGGAACTCAATTTAACCTTGCGCAATACCCTAGATGCAGTTGCACCCCTAAAAACTAAAACCATTTCTCATAAGAAACTAGCTCCCTGGTATACAGAAAATACCCAAACTCTGAAGCAAGCTTCCAGAAAATTGGAACGGAAATGGCGCCACACCAAACTGGAAGTCTTCTGACTAGCTTGGAAAGACAGTACCATGTAGTATCGAAGAGCCCTTACTGCTGCTCGATCATCCTATTTTTCCAACTTAATTGAGGAAAATAAGACCAATCCGAAATGTATTTTTGATACTGTCGCAAAGCTAACTAAAAAGCAGCATTCCCCAAGTGAGGATGGCTTTCACTTCAGCAGTAATAAATTCATGAACTTCTTTGAGGAAAAGATCATGATCATTAGAAAGCAAATTACGGACTCCTCTTTAAATCTGCGTATTCAAAGCTCAGCTGTCTTGAGTCTGCACAACTCTGCCAGGACCTAGGATCAAGAGAGACACTCAAGTGTTTTAGTACTATATCTCTTGACACAATGATGAAAATAATCATGGCCTCTAAACCTTCAAGCTGCATACTGGACCCTATTCCAACTAAACTACTGAAAGAGCTGCTTCCTGTGCTTGGCCCTCCTATGTTGAACATAATAAATGGCTCTCTATCCCCCGGATGTGTACCAAACTCACTAAAAGTGGCAGTAATAATGCCTCTCTTGAAAAAGCCAAACTTGACCCACAAAATACTTAAAAACGAATCGGCCGATATCGAATCTTCCATTCCTCTCAAAAACTTTAGAAAAAGCTGTTGCGCAGCAACTCACTGCCTTCCTGAAGACAAACAATGTATACAAAATACTTCAGTCTGGTTTTAGACCCCATCATAGCACTGAGACTGCACTTGTGAAGGTGTTAAATTACCTTTTAATGGCGTCAGACCGAGGCTCTGCATGTGTCCTCGTGCTCCTAGACCTTAGTGCTGCTTTTGATACCATCGATCACCACATTCTTTTGGGGAGATTGGAAACCCAAATTGGTCTACACGGACAAGTTCTGGCCTGGTTTAGATCTTATCTGTCAGAAAGATATGTTTGTCTTTGTGAATGGTTTGTCCTCTGACAAATGAACTGTAAATTTCAGTGTTCCTCAAGGTTCCGTTTTAGGACCACTATTGTTTTCACTATATATTTTACCTCTTGGGGATGTCATTCGAAAACATAATGTTAACTTTCACTGCTATGCGGATGACACACAGCTGTACATTTCAATGAAACATGGTGACGCCTCAAAATTGCCCTCGAAGCCTGTGTTTCAGACATAAGGAAGTGGATGGCTGCAAACTTTTTACTTTTAAACTCGGACAAAACAGAGATGCTTGTTTTAGGTCCCAAGAAACAAAGAGATATTCTGTTGAATCTGACAATTAATCTTGATGGTTGTACAGTCGTCTCAAATAAAACTGTGAAGGACCTCGGCGTTACTCTGGACCTTTCTTTTGACGAACATATCAAGACTGTTTCAAGAACAGCCTTTTCCATCTACGTAACATTGAAAAAATCAGAAACTTTCTGTCCAAAAAATGTGGCAGAAAAATGAATCCATGCGTTTGTTACTTCTAGGTTAGACTACTGCAATGCATTACTTTCCGGCTACCCGGAAAAAGCACTAAATAAACTTCAGTTAGTGCTAAATATGGCTGCTAGAATCCTGACTTGAATCCAAACATTTTATCATGTTGCTCCAGTGCTAGCCTCCCTACACTGGCTTCCTGTTAAAAGGCAAGGGCTGATTTCAAGGTTTTACTGCTAACCTACAAAGCATTACATGGGCTTGCTCCTACCTATATTTATGATTTGGTCCTGCCGTACATACCTACACGTACACTACGGTCACAAGACCCAGGCCTCCTAATTGTCCCTAGAATATTTAAGCAAACAGCTGGAGGCAGGGCTTTCTCCTATAGAGCTCCATTTTTCTGGAATGGTCTGCCTACTCATGTGAGAGACGCAGACTCTGTCTCAACCTTCAAGTCTTTACTGAAGACTCTTCAGTGGGTCATATGATTGAGTGTAGTCTGGCCCAGGAGTGTGAAGGTGAACGGAAAGGCTCTGGAGCAACGAACCGCCCTTGCTGTCTCTGCCTGGCCGGTTCCCCTCTCTCCACTGGGATTCTCTGCCTCTACCCATTACAGGGGCTGAGTCACTGGCTTACTGGTGCTCTTTCATGCTGTCCCTAGGAGGGGTACGTCATTTGAGTGGGTTGAGTCACTGATGTTGTCTTCCTGTCTGGGTTGGCACCCCCCCCTTGGGTTGTGCCGTGGCGGAGGTATTTGTGCGCTATACTCGACCTGGTCTCAGGATGGTAAGTTGGCGGTTGAAGATATCCCTCTAGTGGTGTGGGGGCTGTGCTCTGGCAAAGTGGGTGGGGTTATATCCTTCCTGTTTGGCCCTGTCCGGGGGTATCGTCAGATGGGTCCACAGTGTCTCCTGACCCCTCCTGTCTCAGCCTCCAGTATTTATGCTGCAGTAGGTTTATGTGTCGGGGGCTAGGGTCAGTTTGTTATATCTAGAGTACTTCTCCTGTCTTATCCGGTGTCCTGTGTGAATTTAAGTATGCTCTCTCTAATTCTCTCTTTCTTTCCATCTCTCGGAGGACCTGAGCCCTAGGACCATGCCTCGGGACTACCTGGCATGATGACTCCTTGCTGTCCCCAGTCCACCTGGCCGTGCTGCTGCTCCAGTTTCAACTGTTCTGCCTGCGGCTATAGAGCCCTGACCTGTTCACCGGACGTGCTACCTGTCCCAGACCTGCTGTTTTCAACTCCCTAGAGACAGCAGGATTGGTAGATATCCTCTTAATGATTGGCTATGAAAAGCCAACTGACATTTACTCCTGAGGTGCTGACTTGCTGCACCCTCGACAACTACTGTGATTATTATTATTTGACCATGCTGGTCATTTATGAACATTTGAACATCTTGGCAATGTTCTGTTATAATCTCCACCTGGCACAGCCAGAAGAGGACTGGCCACCCCTCATAGCCTGGTTCCTCTCTAGGTTTCTTCCTAGGTTTTGGCCTTTCTAGGGAGTTTTTCCTAGCCACCGTGCTTCTACACCTGCATTGCTTGCTGTTTGGGGTTTTAGGCTGGGTTTCGGTAGTTTGAGATATCAGCTGATGTAAGAAGGGCTATATAAATAAATTTGATTTGAAAGCGAGCAAGTTAAAGCTGCGGACCACTTGAAGCCAATTACTGGACGGACGGTCTGGGGGACTAAATGACAGTGGCTGGGGCACTACACACATTAGGCCTACATGACATTAGTGGAGGGGTGGTGGTGGGGGGGGGGGGGGGATTGACATCTTGCAAGCCTGGTGGTAGGCCTTCTCTCAACGCAATACAATGTAGCCATCAGTCTGAACTAGGATCCTCAACACCCAGCAACAAGAGCACGCCACAATACTCATATTGAAACTTCGACAGAAAAAAGAAAAAAAAAACATTGCTGCCACAAGATGGAAAAACTGGGTTTCATCACAGTCTTCACATTATAACATTGAACTCTCCGGAAGTGGCTTTGCACCAGATCACCGATAGGAAACAGCAGACCTACGCATCCACCCTGATAAAGACTCGGGAAGACACAAGTCACTGCCTAACCCCTGAAAAATGTTCACTCAAAGTGCTATTAAGTGCTAACAGTGTTAGAGAATGCCACCGATGCCTAGACTTACTATTTCCTGTCTAAATAACCTTTAACACACTTGCATAGCCTATTTGCTGTGTCGCCAGACCAAATAGGATACTGTTAAATAGCCTAATGTTCCTCATAATCTAGTGTGAGGACTAGATTATCTTTTGAAACTGACAGCAGAACGCCATAAATAAACATGATGCGGTGTTGCCTCTGTGTGCATATATGTGTACGTGCCTGTGTGCGTATGTGTGTGCGTCCGTGTGTCAGGTTAGGGGGGGATGTGGAAGCCAGTGTAACTCAAGCTGAAACGTCAGCCCGGGAAGTGTTAACTGCATTTTCGCTAACAGCTTGGCCTGTATGTGGCATGATGTGTGAAGGCCAGTCAGTAAAAAGGGTGTGTCCGAAATGGCCTCCTATTCACTGCACTGCGTGATCTAAATTAGGGAATAGAACAGTCAGCGGCTCTCGTCGGTTTCAGTTCCATGGGAAACAATAAAGAATATGAAAGTTAGTCATAAATAGGAGTGTGAACGGTTAAACGAAATTGGGATCCTTAACGTCAAGAAAAGTCTGTAACTGAAAAAAAAAAAACGTAAAATCAGGGCTCAGTTATCCCAAATCATATGATTTTCCGTGTTATTGCCGCCTAACTCGACGATAGGCTATAAAGGCCAGTGGAAAGTTGTGTAATTTAAATAAAACCAGAGGAAGAGGCGAACTTAAGGCTACTTTGGTGAATTTGTGAGGCATGCAAGACATTGCGAGATACAGATTACCAAGACATATGCGCCCGTTTCTTTCCACCTGCCACCTCGCGCTGGTTCGCCTGGTCTTTCTCTTATCTAATGATGCGAGTACGTGTTCAGTCTTCGGTCTGTTGCGTGTAGAATATCCTAGGCGCAAGACACTAAGCCAAGAAATTGTCATAGCAGGATTTCGTAGAAGCGTACGGGTTAGAGTCCGCCTCCTCGAAAGCAGCAGCTCTGCCCTTTAGCTCAGTGCGGATGTTGCCTGTAATGCATGGCTTCTGGATGGGGATGTACTGTGGGGACGACGTCATCGATGCACTTATTGATGAAGCCAGTGATTGATGTGGTGTACTCCTCAATGTCATCGGATGAATCCCGGAACATATTCCAGTCTCTGCTAGCAAAACAGTTCTGTAGCTTAGCATCTGCGTCGTCTGGCCATTTTGGTATTGAGCAAGTCACTGGTAGTTTTTGCTTGTAAGCAGGAATCAGGAGGATAGAATTATGGTCAGATTTGCCAAATGGAGGGCGAGGGAGAGCTTTGTATGCGTCTCTGTGAGTGGAGTAAAGGTGGTCTAGGGTTTTTTTCCCCGTCGTTGGTAGAAATTAGGTAAAACTGATTTAAGTTTTTCTGCATTAAAGTCCCTGGCCACTATGAGTGCCAACTCTGGATGAGCATTTTCTTGTTTGCATATGGCCTTATACAGCTCGTTGAGTGTGGTTTTAGTGCCAGCATCGGTTTGTATTGGTAAATAGACAGCTACGAGAAATATAGAAGCAATCTCTAGGTAAATATAGTGTGGTCTACAGCTTATCATGAGATACTCTACCTCAGGTGAGCAAAACCTCAAGAATTCCTTGATACAAATAGACACAGACCGCCACCCCTCGTCTTACCAGAGGCAGCTGTTCCATCTTGCCGATGCACGGAAAACCCAGGCTACACCAGGGGTCGGCAAACTTTTCCACTTGGAGTGCCAACTTATCTTACCATTTCTACCGATCTGCATGCCAGTTATGATTTTTATATGCATTTTTCGTGAAAAAAATATCTAAATTGTAACATGCAAAAATGTCAAAGATTTTACTGAGTTCATAAGGAAATCAGTCAATTGAAATAAAGTAATTAGGAACTAATCTATGGATTTCACATGGTATGGGCGCAGCCAATCAGAATGAGTTTTCCCCCACAAAAGGGCTTTATTGCAGACAGAAATTCACCACTCAGCACCCCCTCAGACAATCCCGCAGGTGAGAAATGAACATTAAATTCTTTGGCAACAACTGTGGTGGACATTCCTGCAGTCAGCATGCCAGTCAGTCAGCACGCTCACTCAAAACTTGGGCCATCCATGGTATTGTGTTGTGTGACAAAACCGCACATTTTAGAGTAGCCTTTTATTGCCCCCAGCATAAGGTGCACCTGTGTAATGACAATGCTGTTTAATCAACTTCTTGACATGCCACACCTGTCAGACAGATGGATTATCTTGGCAAATGAGAAATGCTCACTAACAGGGATGTAAACAAATTTGTTGTCAATATTTGAGAGAAATAAGCTTTTTGTGCAAATGGAACATTTCCGGTATCTTTTATTTCAGCTCATGAAACATGGGACCAACACCTTACATATTGCATTTATATATTTTTTCAGTGTAACAAAGTCTTCGAATCTCAAAATAAATTATCATGTGGTTAATCAAAATTATTTAAAAAATGACTTCTATAGCCATTGCCAACTACGTAAAAAATTGCATATATAAATAAAAACATTGCAGACTGGAGGTAGGAAATATCCTTATTGAAACATAAATAATCCTATAAATCACATTGGCTAGGCATGACCTATCTGCAAAGAACTTGAAACATTGTATCAACTATTAACTTGGGGTCTGACCTAGCTACTGTAGCTCTAGCAAATTTGCAACTTTGTATAAAATATTCTGGACAGACTGTGCAAGGAATAAGAAGTAATCAGGTAGGCCTATTTTATGACATTTCCACCATTTTCCCCCCACGCCGAGTGGTTATCGAAAAGAGAGCTGGAAAGATTTTTCAAATAGGCTACATTGAGGGACCATTCTCAATGGGTGTAAAAACAGACTTTGTTCACTTGCTGTTTGGGGTGAAGTAAAAAATGACAGAAGTTCCACAGTGGTGGTGAGTTAAGACAATCAGAAATACTAAATCAGATCCCCAAATGTGCACATTTATAGGCCTACATTTGCACACAGGCCAGGCAGGCATACATCTATGTGTAATGTGGTGCGTGTCTTTACTCAACACTGACAGGATCGCTTCACACAAACGACAATGACAACTATTTATATAGTATGTATAAGCTTGGAAGCAGAAGCCTAAGCGTTGTTGTTCAGTAGTTTACTTCGATTATGGGAGGGGCATGGTAGGGTTAGAAAGTAAAGGGAAATATATATTTTTTAATATATATATATATATATATATATATATAAATAAAATATATATATAAAATATATATTTGCAAAAAAATGTATGGGGGATTGGAAGTGATACAGACAATTACATTGACATATATATAATATGTCAATGAATAAATTAACTCCTAAATGGAATGAAATGAACTAAAACTAGTGTAGCCTAGGTTGTGCGGTCTGCAAATGTGTCCCCCGAGACAATGAAAACAGTAAAAGACTGTAATAAAAAATATATTTAATGCATTAACAGAAATTACCGTAACCAAACAAGCATTATAGATTAGAAATTAATGGGAATTAACGGTAAATGTACTACTGGTGATACTGGTGCGCCATCCCGCAGCGTCCGCAATGGATTAGTCAACTGAGACAGGTGTCTCATGCGCAATAATATATATATATATTTTGGACTGCTCTACAATTTTGTTACAAAATCTTGGTCGACCGACAGCCTATCCACCAAACAACAGACCAGTCGACTAAATGGGGTCAGCCCTCCCTGTACGGCAATACTTTGAGAAGTTAAATGAGAAGGATATGCAAACTTTGCGAGGTGGAATTGAGGTACAGGTGCAATGTGTAACTCTCTGAAAGGGACTCGGGACACAAACCACTGCTGGAAGCATGACAGCTGTATTGGAATTTGAAGAATTTTTTCTTATTGAAAAACGTTAAAATGTTTTCCCATTTGTCACATCACTAGTCAGAAACCAACCACAAACCTTCTGTCTGATCTTACAGAACCCGTCATGAAATAGCCTCACATTTCAGACAGAACAGTTATATAAAAGCATGAATGGTGTATGAATGAATGAATTGGCAAAGAATGTCAAATTCAGCAGCCCAAAACACAGATAAGCAGACAATGAGTGACGCTACAGTATGCATTATGCAAATGCAGGCTATATCACATTCTCTGCAAGCACCCCAAAAATCTACACATCCTTTTTGCATGATATTGTTATCCGACAGTGCATTTCCCTATTGCTAGAACTGATCCGTTCACGTAGACCGTTGCCAGCAGATAAGATGGGAGAGATAGTCAAAGCCAATAGCCTGCTCCTGAGAGAGAAACTATTGTTTCACCAGCAGGCTGTCTGCCCGTCTAGTCAGACACACTTATAGAAAATGGGAAGTCATACTTTATCTTAGGCCAGAGCTTTGAGGGACAAATTTAGCAACTGGCACAAGTGCCCTTTGCAAACACAGTGATGGTCATGGTACTAATGCTGGAAGGGACATGAATACCACAGAGGTCCGGCAGCATAGATAGGAGGCAGAGAAGCCCCTTTAGATAGCAACTACATACTGTAATGACAACCGTTTGGTCAACATTCTCAAAAGCTATCAAAATAAACCATTTGCAAATCATTTCTTTGTCTTATTTAGAGAAGAGATCGAACATGTCAGAGTAAAGGTGGTTTTAGAAGAGACGGACACAACAAAAGGGGTTGTGTGAGCCACCGAGGCACTTGCAGACTGGCTTGAGACTGCCAGGTGCAAGAAGATATGAGAGGCTAGCTCTTCCTCTGTCTGCAGAGAGAAAGGATGGCATAGAGACGGTGTGGGTGTCTGCAGACGTGAGGAAGAAGAAGTAAGGAGGCCCAGGGCCAACCACGCAGATCCTTCTCCCAACGTCACTGGGGTGTCACCATCTGCCATACCCTCAGCTGTAACCAGTGGAGGCTGCAACAGGCAGCAGGAGGCTGTGACGGGGACACATGAACATAGAGGGAGTGTCCTTCCTCTTATGTTGATCTGAGCACGTTCAAATCCAACAAGGCCGTGATCATGGGCATGCGGTGGAGGGAATGAAGGATGAGAGGGCAGGCCCGCTAAAAAGGAAAGCCGGACTCTCGTTCTGGTTTCCTGCCCCGTGGACATGAAAACGGCGACAGGAGTTTAAATGACAGCCGCGCCTCGGACTACAGACACCGGGACTACTCTCCTCTTGGCAGCATCCCAAATGGCACCCCATTCCCTACATAGTGCAATTCTTTTGACTAAATCCGCATAGGCCCTGGTTAAAGGTAGTGCACTATATAGTGAGTAGGATGCCATTTGAGGTCCTTCCTCTCCCCCCTCAGGATATATTAACCACCAGCAGTCAGGATGGCTCGCTCGTCATGGGCTTAGTCAAGAAAGCCAGATCAAACAGCTCAGGGAGGTCAGAACGATATCTGGATATAGGGGAGGTAGGAAGTGCCTGTTTTCTGCACACATCGACTCCATACTCAGCCTGGACTTTGCGGTTATAGACAGGCTAGTGTTTGCTGTGCACCCTCCCCCTCTCCCTCTTTGAGCAGGTTAGAAAATGGAATTAGCTGGCCTGTGAGAAACAGGAAAAGGAAGCTCGCAGGCTACCGGGAAGAAACTGTGGGGCACACAGTTTGTGACTGTGTGTCACTGTTAATAATTAGGTCCCTTCTCGCAGACAACACCTCGCCCCCTCACACAGCAGCGTTGCAGTTAGACTCCCATGTCAGACCCCCGCCGCACAAAAAGCGGAACTCAAATTAGAATTAGCACAAGGCTGGGCTTTCAGTCTACTGTGGTTGTGGTAATCAACCAGCAATACAGTCAGAACACTGAATGCAAAGTTCACACTCCTGGGAACAATTCAAATATATATAATAATAATAATTTAAGCTTTTATTTAACTTGGCAAGTCAGTTAAGAACAAATTCAACAAATTCAAGTCAGTTAAGAACAAAATTTACAATGACTGCCCAGCCAAACCCGGGCGGGGTCGAACCAGGGTCTGTAGTGATGAGATGCAGTGCCTTAGACCGCTGCGTCACTCGGGAGCCTATGGGGGCTCTGTGTCTGTGTACAAGAGAAGCAAAAACGATTTGTACTGCTCAAATCTAAATATGGAGGGCTGGACGCCAAAATGAAAATAAACAGTAGAGTACATTTAGCGGGGGTAATAGTGGCAAAATCTGCATTGCATCTCAGCACCACATCCACCCACTCTATCGCTCTTTGTACTGCAAATGGTCCAAGGAGAAACGACCATGTAATCATCACATATCATTCATAACTACCATCCACCATTTTTCACTAAATGGTGCTCAATCTTTAACAACCAGAGGAAAGGGAATAGCTCACATTATGTCGATACAGGAAACTGTTTCAGTCGAGTCTGAAGCTAACAGTGTATCAAATTGTTTCAACCATCTCTGTCCTGTCCAGAAGGAAAGAGAGTGGTAAAGTAGGGCTTTATAGTGCGACCATTTTAAATCGCATACGCCCCTAAATATTTAACTACGCGACATGGAATTTCAATTTAGGAGGTTTAGCTTTAGTACCTCAAATATTTCCCATTGTGCTCCTAAATGGAGAGGGTAGTAAGTTTTAAATTCCTCGGCGTACACATCACAGACAAACTGAATTGGTCCACCCACACAGACAGCATCGTGAAGAAGGCGCAGCAGCGCCTCTTCAACCTCAGGAGGCTGAAGAAATTCGGCTTGTCACCAAAAGCACACAAACTTCTACAGATGCACAATCGAGAGCATCCTGGCGGGCTGTATCACCGCCTGGTACGGCAACTGCTCCGCCCACAACCGTAAGGCTCTCCAGAGGGTAGTGAGGTCTGCACAACGCATCACCGGGGGCAAACTACCTGCCCTCGGTGCATCAAAGCTGGAACCGAGAGAAAAACAGAAAAACAGCTTCTATCTCAAGGCCATCAGACTGTTAAACAGCCACCACTAACATTGAGTGGCTGCTGCCAACACACTGACTCAACTCCAGCCACTTTAATAATGGGAATTGATGGGAAATGATGTATAAATATATCACTAGCCACTTTAAACAATGCTACCTTATATAATGTTACTTACCCTACATTATTCATCTCATATGCATACGTAGATACTGTACTCTATATCATCGACTGCATCCTTATGTAATACATGTATCACTAGCCACTTTAACTATGCCACTTTGTTTACATACTCATCTCATATGTATATACTGTACTCGATACCATCTACTGTATCTTGCCTATGCCGCTCTGTACCATCACTCATTCATATATCTTTATGTACATATTCTTTATCCCCTTACACTTGTGTGTATAAGGTAGTAGTTTTGGAATTGTTAGTTAGATTACTTGTTGGTTATTACTGCATTGTCGGAACTAGAAGCACAAGCATTTCGCTACACTCGCATTAACATCTGCTAACCATGTGTATGTGACAAATAACATTTGATTTGATTTAAATGTGTTGAGTCCACCTACATTTTTTTCAACTTAGACAAACACGTGGTCCTTGTATAAAAACAATAACAAATATATAAATAAAAAAAGGTAACATAGAGCTGGCAGGAGTGTTACTCGGCTAAAGCCATTTTCTAAAAATGTTAACACACGAACCACACACTACCGGGCAATAGCCTACTCATTTGAGCCCTCCCCTAGGCACAATAGCGCTCTTTGTCTCTGGTCTCCGTGTGGGGGAGCTTCATCGGTTATTACCAGCTCCGGCTCTAGAACCCACTCCCCTCTGTAACGAAGTGATGAACATGTATTTCTCAAAAGGAGTGGTTAAGACAGCTCAAAAATGGGCCCAATGCCAATTCAATTAGGGGGGGAAGACAGAACAGAGATGAACTTGTGAGCGGCGCTTCCTCTCCCTTAGTTTCAGCACAAGGAGACCCGTTGTCCGAAAAAAACAGAAGCCGTGCAAAAACTACAGGCAGGCAGAGTCATCGCTACTCTGATTCATTGCATTAAAAAAAGGAAATTATCCAGTTTTCAGAAAAAGTTTTTGGAAAAAGAAAAGGGTAGTGTTTCGAGTCGATTGGAGATTGAATGAGCTCAGGGGTCTAATTGGTGCATCAGTTTATGGACAAAATTTATGCTATTGATACTTGACTCATGATCATAATCATAATCATGCTCCCCCTGCGTGTCACCGATTGGGCTGGGAGAGGCCAGCAATAAGATAGATATGTGCAAATCAAGCTTAGTCTGTCGTCCTATTTAACTGTATAACCTGGGGCTGTAGTTATCAAGCATCTCAGAGTAGGAATTATACAGGGTGCCGTTGGCAAAGATGAATGACCACCTATAATAGCCCACCCACCCCAGATTTAGGCCAAATCCTGCATTTCTGGCGGGATTTATAAATGGAAGTCAAAAATGTTTCAACTTTGCTAATGGGCTTCGCATACAATTCCTTCTCTGAGATGCTTGATTACTCTGGCCCCTGACCTACCAATCATAAAGGGAATGAATGGACAGCAAGGGCTGTGGCAAAATATGAGCTCAGTCATCTAAAAAGACATTATAATGCATTTTGTTGAACAATTTCATATATTTAAAAAAAAAAGTGTTAGTTAAATTGATTCAATTTAAGGCCTACTGGCAAACAATAATGCAGGCACTAGGGATGGGGGTGTGAGATGTAGTCATTGTTTGTGTGCATCTGTAAGTTATTTGTATGTATACCTTTGCATATATACTGACTTTTGTTGATGTCATTAAGAAAAATAAAAAAAGGTGTTTGACTACATTTTGCAGTTTCTTTAGCTCCTTATAACCTGCAGGTCTGTGGGCTACTGCCGAGAAAAGCCTGTGAACACAGAGACAGAGTCACAGGCAAGTAGATCAGCGTCATCCTGACCACAAACGTTCACTTGTGAAAACCACAGCACACTTCTCTTTGGCTGTTACTCAGTACAAGCCTAAATTGCTCCATTTTAAGATAGGTGAAGAAACATACCCACCGATGAGATCTAACCCTACACCTGCATGCTATGACTGGGAAGGGTTCAACACCACACTTCACTTCAGACATAGTCTGCAAAGGCTCTGAATTTGTTTCTCCTACCATTGTGCCATCCCAAACCGTACTGGCTCAGATACTTGCTTTACCATTGTGCCATCCCAAACCGTACTGGCTCAGATACTTGCTTTTCCATTGTGCCATCCCAAACCGTACTGGCTCAGATACTTGCTTTTCGCCATGTTCCTTCAAATCACGGTATTCTGGACCTATGGTGGATGTGTAACCAAGGCCAGTGCCGTACAGCTCGGCTTAGCTCTGGGCTCATGAAAGGGATGATATTCTGGTAGTGAGTGAACTGAGTATCACCCAACACAGGTCAGGGTGCAGACCTACCTCCCAAGAGAATTTCAGGAGGAGGATGACGAAACCCAATTCTCGCCCGATGTACAAAAACAGAGGCCCTTCTCTTGATGTCTCGTAAAAATCAGGATACGGCAATTTTGAGATCGAGAAAAGTACTTAAGTATTACAGGAAAATAAACTATATTTCGTCAACAACAAGTTCCATTGCCACCTCAATCTCCCAAAAAAGTAATCCTCTCACCTGGGCTGCGAGTTCTCCTCGTACATGCGCTCCTTTCCCTCCTTGAAAAGGCTGATGGTCTGCTTGGTCTTCTTGGTCAGGTTCTCCATGAAGACGCGGAAATACTCGTTGTCGCCGAGCGTCTCCATCTTTCCCTCGTAGCGGGACAAGATGGTGCGAAGGTGCTGGTAGGTGTCTGGCAGCAGATCCAGGATGTAAGGTGGGCTGTTCTTCAGGGCCAGCTTGGGGTTCTGGCAGAGTCGCACCACCTGGATGGAGGGAAAGGATAGGACACGTTAGGGGAGATGATGAATCAGCTTAACCGAGACAAATAAGAAGCCGGCAACCGTGGAGGAAGAGACTAAGTAGCACGCTAATGCATAACAGGGTTGGGATCCATTCTGTTTTAATACAATTCAGGAAGTGAATAAAAATGCTAGTTCTTGAATTGAAAGTTGCACAATGCTTTCCTTCGAAGATCTTTTCAATTCAGGAAGTGAATTGACCACAACCCTGACAAGTAGCCTAACATTAACTGAACTAACTTCAAGAGTTTACAGTGTTTAAACTAGCCTACATACACGAACAGAACTTCTGCACATAAAATAGTCAGTGAAAAGGGACCATCAAATCACTAATGAAACTACCACTGAACACCATTTGACAAATACATGGGTAATTATGATAGTGTGACGACGTGGACAATATTTATCATACCACTTTTCGCGTGAATGTAAAATACTCCAACTCTATCTGACAAATATTACATTTGTGCAGCAGTGTGTTGCCAGAGCATCAAGGCAAGTAAAGACGAGGTACAAAAGGGAAGAGAGATAAGCCTCTCCGGAGAAGAGGGAGATCTAGTAAAAGTGAATGGGAGAGCGAGTGAAAGATCAGTGCTGAGATCGTAACATTCAGGGTTTGCTACGCGAGTCTATTTTAAAGGCTTCAACACAGCGAAGAAAATTAAAACACACTCATCTCAGGCTTACAGCTTCCTGTTGGTCTGGTAATAGAGGACACACACACACACACACACACACACACACAGTGAAGACCTGTTTTCTTATGAATCATCATGTCATGGCTTGTACAGTGCATTTGGAAAGTATTCAGACCCCTGGACTTTTCCACATTTTGTTACGTTACAGCCTTATTCTAAAATGGATTTAAAAATTGTTTTCATAAATCTACACACAATACCCCATAATGCCAAAGCAAAAATAGTTTTTTTTAGAAATGTTTGCAAATGTATAAAAAAAACGGAAATATCACATTTCGAGAAGTATTCAGACCCTTTATTCAGTACTATATGTTGAAGTGCCTTTAGAAGCGATTACAGACTCTAGTCTTCTTGGGTATGGAAGGTGAACCTTCGCCCCAGTCTGAGGGCCTGAGCAGGTTTTCATCAAGGATCTCTCCATACCTTGCTCCGTTCACCTTTCCCTCGATCCTGACTATTCTCCCAGTCTCTGCCGCTGAAAAACATCCCCACAGCATGACGATGCAACCACCATGCTTCACTGTAGGGATGGTATTGGCCAGGTGATGAGCAGTGCCTGGCTTCCTCCAGGCTTGGCATTCAGGGCCAAAGAGTTCAATCTTGGTTTCATCAGACCAAAGAATCTTGTTTCTCATGGTTCGAGAGTTTTTTTAGGTGCCTTTTGGCAAACTCCAAGCGGGCAGTCATGTGCCTTTTACTGAAGAGTGGCTTCCGTCTGGCCACTCTACCATAAAGGCCTGCCTGACTGGTGGAGCGCCCCAGAGATAGTTGGCCTTCTGGAAAGTTCTCCCATGTCCACAGAGGAACTCTGGAGTTCTGTGAGCGTGACCACCGGGTTCTTGGTCACCTCCCTGACCAAGACGCGTCTCCCCCGATTGGGGACTGAATACTTATTTTTATTTTTTTTAAATGATACCTTATTTACATATGCAAACATAAAAAATAAAAAACCTATTTTCGCTTCGTCATTGAGGTATTGTGTGTAGATGGATGAAAACAAAAAATTTATTTAATACACTTTTAGAATAAGCCTTTTACATAACAAAATGTAGAAAAAGTGAAGGTGTCTGAATACTTTCTGAATGCACTGTACAGCAGATGTTGATGCAAGGGGCTGACAGTACTTTTTTTACAAGTATTTGTCGGGGGCTGGCATCTTAGCTGTGTGTGGGTTTGCACTTCCCATTGTCAATCCCCTCAAGCTACGAACACATCTGGTGAAAGATAATATAGCGAAGCATGGCACGCAGCTGAGACACAACCATAAACACAATCAATAAACACAAACACGCATGCCATGGCATTCTGCAATGAATGAGTAGCGTTATCAGAATGAAACAAGGAAGATGGGCATAAGTTCCCAAAAATAATAAATCAACTACACGATCTACTTTTTCCGTCAGCTTCTTCTTTGTATATAGTATAAAAGCCAGATCCCCCCAAAAACTGAGACAATCTGTGTCTACTTTAGACTTACTGGTTACATTCATGTTCAACTTGCAGACAGTCAAAAGCAAATCAAATTTTATTGGTCACAAACATATGTAGCAGATGTTATCGCGGGTGTAGTGAAATGCTTGTGTTCCAAGCTTCAACAGTGCAGTAGTATCACAGCAAAACAAAAACACATTTAAAAGTAAAATAATGATATTAAGAAATATATCAAATATTAGACTGAGCAGTGTCGGAGTGGCATTGACTAAAGTACAGTAGAATACAGTAAAAACAGTTGAGGTCAGAAGTTCACATACAGCTTAGCCAAATACAAATAAACTCAATTTTCACAATTCCTGACATTTAATCCAAGTAAAAATGCCGTCTTAGGATCACCACTTTATTTTAAGAATGTGAAATGTCAGAATAATAGTAGAGAGAATGATTTATTTCAGCTTTTATTTATTTCATCACATTCCCAGTGGGTCAGAAGTTTACATGCTACCAAATGCTAATTGAGTGTATTGCCTTTAAATTGTTTCACTCGGGTCAAACGTTTCAAGTAGCCTTCCACAAGCTTCCCACAATAAATTGGGTGAATTTTAGCCCATTCGTCCTGACAACGCTGGTGTAACGGATTATTTATTTATTCATTATGGCCAAACAGCTCTATTTTTGTTTCATCAGATCAGAGGACATTTCTCCCAAAAAAGTACGATCTTTGTCCCCATGTGCAGTTGCAAACCGTAGTCTGGCTTTTTTATGGCGGTTTTGGAGCAGTAGCTTCTTCCTTGCTGAGCGGCCCTGAATCCCTGTTGTTCTGGGATTGATTTGCACCAAAGTACGTTCATTTCTAGGAGACAGAACGCGTCTCCTTCCTGAGCGGTATGACGGCTGGTGGTCCCATGGTGTTTATTCTTGCGCACTATTGTTTGTACAGATGAACGTGGTACCTTCAGGCATTTGGAAATTGCTCCCAAGAATGAAGCAGACTTGTGGAGGTCTTGGCTGATTTCTTTTGATTTTCCCATGATGTCAAGAGGCACGAAGTTTGATGGTAGGCCTTGAAATACATCCACAATCCACATTTGACTCAGATTATGTCAATTAGCTTATCAGAAGCTTCTAAAGCCATGATATAATTTTCTGGAACTTTCCAAGCTGTTTAAAGGCACAGTCAACTTAGTGTATGTAAACTTCTAACGTACTGGAATTGTGATAGTGAATTATAAGTGAAATAATCTGTCTAAACAACTGTTGGAAAAATGATGTGTGTCATGCACAAAGTAGATGTCCTAACCAACTTGGCAAAACTATATAGTTTGTTAACATGAAATTTGTGGAGTGGTTGAAAAATTAGTTAATGATTCCAACCTAAGTGTATGTAAACTTCCGACTTCAACTCTATATAAGAGTTGAGTAAAGCAGTACATAAACATTATTTAAACATTCAAGTGGGCAGTGATTATATAGGGCAGCAGCCACTAAGGTGCAGGGTTGCGTAACCTGGTGGAAGCTGGCTAGTGATGGCAGTTTAATAGTCGGATGGCCTTAAGATTGAAAAACAGCTTCTGTCTTCTGAAGCAAGGGGGAGGACAGTAGACTGGGATAAAGAATACGTCCATAAAGCATTCCAGCCAGCTGGTCTGCGCATGCTCTGAGGACGTAGCTAGGGGGGCGGGCAGCCCTATGATGGTTAACAGGCTTAAAATGTCTTACTCGTGTCGGCCAAGGAGAAGGAGCCCAAAGTCCATGGTAGCGGGCCATGTTGGTGACACTGTGTTATCCTCAAAGCGGCAAAGAAGGTGTTCAGCTTGTCCAGAAGCAAGACCTAAGTGTCTGGGATGTGGCTGGTTTTCCCTTTGTAGTCCGTGATTGTCTGTAGACCCTGCCACATACGTCTCATGACTGACATGCTAACCACACCGCTCATGTAGCATGCACGAGTGTTGTAAAATAAATGTACACACACTACCGGTCAAAAGTTTATAACACCTACTCATTCAAGAGTTTCTTTATTGTTAACTATTATTCTACAATGTAGAAAATACTAAGACATCAAAACTATTAAATAACACATATGGAATCATGTAGTAACCAAAAAAACAAATCAAAATATATTTTATATTTGAGATTCTTCAAATAGCCACACTTTGCCTTAATGACAGCTGTGCACACTCTTGGCACTCTCTCAACCAGCTTCATGATGTAGTCACCTGGAATGCATTTCAATTAACAGTTGTGCCTTGTTAAAAGTTCATTTGTGTCATTTCTTTCCTTCACAAGGCATTTGAGCCAATCAGTTGTGTTGTGACATGGTAGGGGTGGTATACAGAAGATAGCCTTATTTGGTAAAAGACCAAGTCCATATTATGGCAAGAACAGCTCAAATAAGAAAAGAGAAACAACATTTTATCATTACTTTAAGACATAAAGGTCACGGCAATATGAAAAATGTCAAGAACTTTGAAAGTTTCTTCAAGTACAGTCAAAAAACCATCAAGCGCTATGATAAAACTGGCTCTCAGAAGGACCACCACAGGTAAGAAAGACCCAGAGTTACCTCTGCTGCAGAGGATATGTTCATCAGTTACCAGCCTCAGAAATTGCAGCCCAAACAAATGCTTCACAGAGTTCAAGTAAGACATATCAACTGTTCAGATTAGACTGTGTGAATCAAGCCTTCATGGGTAAAATCTCTGCAATTTGGTTCTAACTGCCGTGTCTTTGTGAGACGCGGTGTGGGTGAACGGATAATCTCTGCAAGTGTATTTCCCACCGTAAAGCATGGAGGTGGTGTTATGGTGCTTTGCTGGTGACACTGTCTGTGATTTATATAGAATTCAAGGCACACTTAACCAGCATGGCTACCACAGCATTCTGCAACGATACGCCACCCCATCTGGTTTGGGCTTTGTGGAACTATCATTTGTATTTCAACAGGACATTAACCCAACACACCTCCAGGCTGTGTAAGAAGGAGAGTGAAGGAGAGTGATGGACTGCTGCATCAGATGACCTGGCCTCAACAATCACCCAGCCTCAACCAAATTGAGATGGTTTGGGATGAGTTGGACAGCAGAGTGAAGGAAAAGCAGCCAACAAGTGCTCAGCATATGTGGGAATTCCTTCAAGACTGTTGGAAAAGCATTCCAAGTGAAGCTGTTTGAGAGAAAGCCAAGAGTGTGCAAAGCTGTCATCAAGGCAAAGTGTGGTTATTTGAAGAATCTCCAATATAAAATATATATATATTTTTTTGGTTACTACATGATTCCATATGTATTATTTCATCGTTTTGATGTCTTCACTATTATTCTACAAATGTAGAAAATTGTGAAAATAAAGAAAAACCCTTGAATGAGTAGGTGTTCTAAAGCTTTTGACCTGTCTTGCACATGTTATTCAATCTTTGCAACCACACTGCTCACAAGCGTCTGCGTAGCCAGGCGCGAAAATAGAACTTGGTTCTATTTGTGATGCTTGATGCGCTGCAAATCCCACTTCTCCTCAATGTTTTTTAGGAGCATAAACCCACATGGGTGATTGAAAGATGGTCCAAACTCCAGTCTACTTGGTAGTTGTAATGCACCTTAAAGTTCGTTGCCATCCGCCATATAAAGTCCAAAGAAGAAGAAGCCAGAAGGAGAGATTACTAGAAACCTTCACCCTTTTATCTGTGGATTAATTGTCAGAGTAGAGGACCTTGGGTTGTTATTTTACCTGAATATCCGTGGACAAATTAGCTAGCAACAGCAAGCTAGCTAGCTAAATTTCCTTATATGTTTAATGCTTTTTGACCTGTCCCCAAATGAATTTTAGTTGGTTCAGAGATCGCCATATTCCCAGTCACCTTGCCATGGGTAAATGTGGTGGTTCGCACTTTTAGTTTTGCGCGAATGCTGCCATCTGTCCACGGTTTCTGGTTTTGGTAGGTTTTAATAGGTCACAGTGGGTACAACATCTCCTATACGCTTACTGATGAACTCAGTCACTGCATCAGTGTATTCGGCAATGTTATTCTTAGAGGCTATCCGGAACATATCCCAGTCCACGTGATCAAAACGATCTTGAAGCATGGATTTCGATTGGTCAGACCAGCATCGAATAGATCTTAGCACGGGTACTTCCTGTTTACGTTTCTGCCTATAGGAAGGGAGGAGCAAAATGGAGTCGTGATCAGATTTGCCAAAGAGAGGGTGGGGGAGGGCCTTGAAGGCATTTTGAAAAATTGAGTAGCAGTGGTCCAACGTTTTACCAGCGCGGGTACTAAAGCCAATGTGTTGGTAGAACTTCGGTAGCGTTTTCATCAAATTTGCTTTGTTAAAACCCCAGCTAAAATAATTGCGGCCTCAGAATATGTGGTTTCCAGTGAAGTCCTTTGAGGGCCGTCGTGGTATCGGCTTGACAGGGAATATACACAGCTGTGACTATAACCAAAGATAATTCTCTTGGGAGGTAATACGGTCAGCATTTGATTGTGAGGTATTCTAGGTCAGGTGAACAAAAGGACTTGAGTTTTTGTATGTTATCACAATCACACCATGAGTGGTTAATCATGAAACATACACTCCAGTCTCCTCCACTGGGGGTGTTTTGGAGCAGCATCTGGAATAAGTTGAATTGCCCTTGGGGGTACGAACAAAGGATCCAATTCAGGATATTGGTATTCCTGGTCGTAATGCTGGTGAGTTACTGCTGCACTGATATCCAAAAGTTATTTCCAGCTGTATGTAATAACACCAAAAAATGTGGCCTGTTGTAAGGCAGGTCCTCCCCAGACATCACCGGCAACAACGTCACCTATGGGCACAAACCCACTCTTGCTGGACCAGACAGGACTGGCAAAAAGTGCTCTACTCTGACGAATCACGGTTTTGTCTCACCAGGGGTGATGGTCGGATTCGTGTTTATCGTCAAAGGAATGAGCGTTACACTGAGGCCTGTACTCTGGAAAGGGATCGACTTAGAGGTGGAGGGTCCGTCATGGTCTGGGGCGGTGTGTCACAGCATCATCGGACTGAGCTTGTTGTCATTGCGGGCAATCTCAATGCTGTGCGTTACAGGGAAGACATCCTCCTCCCTCGTGTGGTACCCTTCCTGCAGGCTCATCCTGACATGACCCTCCAGCATGACAATGCCACCGGGGGTAACCCCAGACAATCACCCACAACTGCAATCCTTATCGATTCAAATGGGAAGTTCTTAGTCCAGGAAATATTATTCCCTAGACACCAGGAGTATACGTTTTGGCGTCCTACAACAGAGTGCAATGCAGCTACTCAGTCAGACCAGGATTAACACCCCTGACTACAGCTGGCAAAGGCGAAAAGGTATCTGGGGAAGTGAGAAGAGTTGCAGAACAGTCACAGGCTATGTTCCCAAAAAAAATATATAGTTGGGTCCTACCAAGAAAAGACGCCCCAGGAAAGTTGATCAACAGAATAAATCAACAGATCACCGTGGACTGTGCCTTACTGCTCAATGTCAGAAAGGCTCACCATCAAACTCTGACATGTGAACACTTACACAATAATGTACATCTTGATCAGGACAGTGTCAGAACCTTTTGCTAAGGACCTAAAAGGAAGCAACACTTGGCAGGGACCCCCCCCGATCAACTTTCTGAAACAACAGTACCCCCACCGTCCCTAGGTGAGAAGAGCCAGACATGGCCCAACACAGCACAGATTTACCAGACCAGACCGGGCCCATCACAACACAGCTCTACTAGACCCGGCTCATCACAACACAGCACTGACCACTACTCTAGGGTCAGGCAGAACATAGTCCTTCAGAGAAGTGCACCACATGATGTAGTCCACACCATTTATCATTCAGATTATCAGGCTACATATGTTGAGGTAACCTCTGGCAAAAGACACCTAGAACTATCAGAGATTGGAGAGGTGCACCAACTACTGCATCTAATATGCTGACTACTTGGCTGGAAACCCCCTTTAATTCACACACACAAAACAGATTGCATTGCACTTATTTTTGTGTGCAAAATTATTCCATTCTTACTAACTATCCTTTATTTTACTGGCACTTATATGTATTGTGTGTGATATACAGAAAGTATTTGGCCCCCTTGCACTTTGCGACCTTTTGCCACATTTCAGGCTTCAAACATAAAGATATAAAACTGTATTTTTTTGTGAAGAATCAACAACAAGTGGGACACAATCATGAAGTGGAACGACATTTATTGGATATTTCAAACTTTTTTAACAAATCAAAAACTGAAAAATTGGGCGTGCAAAATTATTCAGCCCCCTTAAGTTAATACTTTGTAGCACCACCTTTTGCTGCGATTACAGCTGTAAGTCGCTTGGGGTATGTCCCTATCAGTTTTGCACATCGAGAGATTGGGACTCCCAATCACGGCTGGATGTGATACAGCCTGGATTCGAACCAGGGACTGTAGCGACGCCTCTTGCACTGAGATGCAGTGCCTTAGACCGCTGCGTCCATGTGTGCGCGTTAACTATTTAACTGTACTAGAATGCTTAAAAGGCTGCAAAAATGTTAAATATCGGTTATCGGTATCATTTTTTTGGGGGCCAGGAAAATATTGGATATCGGCCACAAATGTCATATCGTGCATCACTATTGTAAATACAACCTATGTTTATTTATTTTCCCTTTTGTACTTTAACTATTTGCACATTGTTACAACACTGTACATTGACGTAATATGGAATATTATTTTGGAACTACTGTTCGTTTCACTTTAGTTATTTGTCTACTTCGCTTTGGAAATGTTAACATAAAAGTTACCCATGCCAATAAAGCCCTTGAATTGAAACAGAGAGAGAGATAGATGGATACAGAGATAAGGCATGCTATGTGTTGAGTGTAGCCAGCTGAGAATGGGGGGGGGGGGGGGGGGGGGGGGGGGGGGTTGGCTGAGCAGCAGCACTGCTGACGTCAGACAGAGGGGGTCACAGTACACCCTAATGCGCTTCCAACCCAAGAATATGAGTCCTGTCAGAGAGCAGATAAGCCCTCAGCTAAACGTGCACAGACGCATACTCAGACACATCCAGTCGTGGTGGCCTGGACCGAACCAAAAACAAAGAGAAGATTGCCTTATTCCCCTACTCTGCTCTCTCGCTAACCTCAGGATTGGAGACTGGGAGAGAACCAACCCCCCCCCCATACTGCAGGGCTGAGCTGACCTCCCCCAGCTCTACACCACTGTGTTCTAGATCATTGGTACATCCCAAATGGCACCCTATTCTCTATATAGCCCACTACTTTTGATCAGCACCACATAGGAGTCAATTTGGGACGTAACCCATGACTGCACGTTCCAGCTATGATAAAACCACTAAAATATCGACTGTTTCCCATGCCAATAAAGCCCCTTAAATTGTCATTTAATTCAGAGAGAGAGAGAGAGACACACCCAATCAACATGGGAAGAGTAATAAGCCTATAATAACCCTAAAGGCCACTTATACTCTATTCAAACACTTTTGCTGAACTTTGACGTTCTTAGGGAGATCTATGACAAGCATGCACTATTGTTCGGGTTGTCCTCATGATATTTGAATGAGCAGATAGGCCAACTTGTGCATGGAGCCTAACCGTCTGAAGACCAGCTTTAATCATTGGTTAAACCTGATGCCTTGAAGCACTCACACTATTTGACAGAGACCTGTTGATACTGGGTAACAGTCTGCTAAAATCAGCAGGCCAAAGATCACATATCGCAGGTTCCACCGTGGTTTTCCTTTCAACAAAACCTCCACCGTGGACAAACTCCTGTATTTCAAAGGTCTTGTGGAAACACACACACACCTCTTCCTCAACTCAGCCTCATAAAGACTAGACAAGGTGCCACTGATTGGGAAGCCCAGGCTACTTTCTGAAACAGAAAAGGAGAACTGACATTGCAGTGTCACTTCTGTTTTTCTGTTTGTGTGAAGTGACCTCTTCTTCATAATGAGTCAATGCAGATGTGCTTGTCTGGTGGAAAGAAATGCAAATTGCCCCCCCCCCCCAAAAAAAAAGTGCCATTATGACAATCTTCAGGGGCTTGGGTTCTTACAGATAAGAGAAAAGAATGACAGATGTGTAGACTACCCCTAGAGAAACAAACATAAAAGGCTGTCTTGTCCTCTGAGTCACTGTGATAATTCAGTGTGAATTACACAGGAAACTAGGGGTCAGCCAGCTACATTTTTCAAAGAAGTGATGCTGTAAATGTAGCTAATTCTTTATTATGTTCACATGTATTAATTTCATTGCAGCACATTTACTCTGGATTTCAGGGGCCACAGCTAAGTGTTGGACTCGAGCAGTTAGATTGTTGGCACATTGTTTAGACAATGATTGTGTTTCATATCTGATCATACAATTGGCAGATTCAAATCTCATTTAGCTAGCTAAATATCACATTTTACAACCTTATTGAACAACTTTGTCAATGGGATGGATCTTGTTCTAAACAGTAAAATATAGCTCGGTGGGTGATCAAAACCCAAGCCTAACTTTGCTCAGCTAGCTACTACTCAGCTAGCTACTATTTTCATGACCCTAATCTGGGATGATGATTGAGTCACCATCCCCATGCACACGAGATTATATTGGTCAATGTTGCTAACTAATGTTAATTGGCTAGCTAGTTGCCTAGGTAGCTGGCCAATGTAGCTAGCATTCCAGACACCAGCATTAAACTAACTAGTTACAACCATATAGCCAGTTCTAGCTACCTTCAGCCATCTACATATTCTACAGATGAATACAATATATTATAGATCATTAACGTTAGCTAGCTACCACCTTCTCTACTATTCGGCGTAGCCTAGCTGGTCGGTGTACCCCTAGCTAACAAATTTTTATCTAGCTGGCTAGAAACTGTCTCGTTAGCGAGGAAGCTAGCCAGCAAATTAGCTAAAGTTAGCTAAGCTAACTTCCTGGGCCACTGATCATCAGCTGGGTACTGTAGCTAGATAGATATTCTCCGACTGCTAGTCACCCACCTTGTCCATTAGTTTCCAGCATTTCTCCACCGTCTTTTTGTCCACGGCCCCAGGTTGGTGATGGGAATGGAGGTGGTGATGGGGCTGAAACGCGTCCTTCATCATCCCGATCAGTCCTCCGCCTTTCTTCAGATTTCCTGCCATATTAGGCTCCACTAGGGTCGGCCAGAGCGACAGTCAATGCTGGGGGGGGCCGCACTCCTTCCCCAGTCAGACTGAGCAAAAACCGGCACCCCCCCCCGGGGAAGACAGCGCCCGAGTCGGATTCGAGCGAAGGTCCGTCGGGGGGTGGGAGAAGGGAGTTCTATTGAAACAAGGATCCCATTAAACCCCCCACCAGTGGTTGTATCGAGCCTCGACGACAGTGGGGCAAACTGCAGCTAGGTGGTCAAGCAAGGAACACAACGCAGGTTGGTAAGCAAGCCAGTCGAGACCCGTCTCGTCGACTAAAAGAAGACAATGATATCGATTTGTCTCCCGTCTGGTCTTCGTGTAGACTGACCTGTATTCTCATTGACAACCCCTATATTCCATATTCAGCTGCTCGATCTCTCCGTCTGCGTTCTTCTCAGTGACGGGAAGTTCAGTGGCAGGCTGGATCCAGTCAAGATAGCTTGATAATACGCTTACTGTTGAGGTAGAAGGAAGAGCTGACGGTGGCGCCAATAAACTAAAGGGACATTTACATAGCTAACACAAATCATTAACATAGGCGGAACGGAGACGAGGTGCATAAATACATTTAGAAAAATCCACACAGCCTGCAGTTTCCCCCCCCCCCTCCTCCTCTGTGTGCACGGCCCTTGCTCTTCCTGTTCATCCCCTTCCGTTTGCAGAACCTCTCCCTGCCCTCCCTCTGGCATAAATGTTGCCCCCCAACACCTCCTCTAACTACGCCCTCTTCGTGCGCGATCTTGAGGTGAAAATACAGGCACGCGCTTCTGTTTTAACAGTAAAATTGCATGTTCAAGAACATCATGGTCGGAAATTCATTTCTGCCAAAAACATTTGGCTGTGTAAATTCAGACACAGGTTTTTGTTGTAAATTCCTAACAACAACTAAGGTGACATTGACCTGTGCCCGCTCCTGTGGCATGAATCATTACGTTATACTTAATGTTGTAGCCTACGTAGATGGGTACTACTTCATGATAAGTGTGCAATTGGCACTAAAACGTGTAAGGCTATGTCCGTACCGTTGTCGTTTCATCAACTCTCTCAGATGATAATTCAGATGTTATTTAACGGCAGAGGCTTTGGTTCTGAAGGTAACTGCCGTTCCCGCGCAGGTGGCCTCTACATTATGCACACATTTTTGTGCTAAACCTTCCTAAACATTTCTCACTGTCAATCGTGAATAAAAATTCAAGTTTTACCAGTGAAACATCCATGACGCCAAGTATTTGAATGAAAATCAGTTTCATATCAGTTTTCATTCCCATTAGGGAATGTGCAGGGGTGCAATTTTCGTTTTCGAAGTAGGTGGGGGGGGGGGGGCATTATTATTATTATTTTTTAATCCTGTCGAATAAACACTCTAAACAGCCAACCCGCTTGGAGGCATCCGCATGGTCCTAAAGCACACAGTTGCCCTGTTTTGTATGACATTCCAATGATAACACTGGAGGGGTACAATTTCAGAATGTGTCTGAAAAAAAGTTGTGGAAGTTGTGACCCTGGGAATATGCATTTAGATCTTCTTGAGTTATGTACAGTGTTGTTTAAAAGTAGCCTCCAGTGTTGTTTCGAATTATGTACAGTGAGCGAATTGTAGAGCAGATGGTCTTAAACTATAGCATAGGCCTATCTGTGTTATGTTTCAATCAATGCACATATTTTGCCTATAGAGCCCCACAGTGGTGTCGTAATACCCATAAAACCTAGTGGTCAAACAGGGTAATGATACCATTCATTTTTCCCATAGGGGATTTTAGAAACACTTAAAATAAGGGCTGTGTATTGTGTAGGCTTACCCTGGCGTGACGTTTTGATAGCCATGTAAAGGTCTCTTGGCTACTTCTCAGAGAGTTTTGAATTGATGTGAGGAGTTAAACAAGGGTGTCCGCTGTCACCATATTTATCTATTCTTTATGGTCATCGAAATGCTAGCTATTAAAATCAGATCAAGTAAGAACATTAGAACATTTTCTTTTCTCTGTGTATATCAATGATGTTGCTCTTGCTGCTGGTGATTCTCTGATCCACCTCTACGCAGACGACACGATTCTGTATACATCTGGCCCTTCTTTGGACACTGTGCTAACAAACCTCCAAACGAGCTTCAATGCCATATACATATATATATATATATATATATATATATATATACACATATATATATATATATATATATATATATATATATGGCATGTATATACACATTCAATGCCATATATATATTCCTTCCGTGGCCTCCAACTGCTTTTAAATGCTAGTAAAACTAAATGCATGCTCTTCAACCGATTGCTGCCCGCAACCGCCCGCCCAACTAGCATCACTACTCTGGACGGTTCTGACTTAGAATATGTGGACAACTACAAGTACCTAGGTGTCTGGTTAGACTGTAAACTCTCCTTCTAGACTCACATTATGCATCTCCAATCCAAAACTAAATCTAGCATCGGCTTCCTATTTCGCAACAAAGCCTCCTTCACTCATGCTGCCAAACATACCCTCGTAAACCTGACCATCCTGACCATCCTTGACTTCGGCAAAGTCATTTACAATCCTCTAACTGGTGCTGTGAAGGTACCTGCATCAGAGGAATTGCATGGAGGGATTAACAATGTCACTGGCATTCTCTCAGAGACAGCCTGTTAGTGACATTGGACTCTTTGGATATGATGTGTACATACATGTGTTAATAGTACCTGTAACTGAGCTTGTTAACATCATTGTTGATGTTTGTGATGACTTTGGTGAAGACCATAGTGGTATCATCAGTGAAAGGTCCTACCTTCGCAAATTAAATCCTCAGATGGTCTGTGAACTCCACAGTATTTCAACTACACTGTACACTGTACAGTACCATCGAGCATACAATACACTGTGTTACTGTAATGTGATCTATGGCTGTCACGGCGTACCTGAGATTCCAACCAGTGCTCCCAACAACACAGCATTCATATTGTTGACCTAAAGAGCCTAAGGCTGCTACACTTTGAAAGATACATTCACAAATTGTTTCCGACTTCTATAAGAAAAATGGAAACAACACATGTAGCATCATGTGACTCTCGGATGATAATAGATGAGGAGATAAATAGATTGTCACCAACCACTTCTGGAAATGATAGATGCACAGTTTGTGAAAATGTTTCTGTTTCTGGTAGAATTAGTTGGCAATCAACACTGTGACCAAGTTATCACACTATAAAAGCCTCTTACCTGCATTCTCTCTCTTCAAGTCCTCCATCTCTTTCTTGTGGAGGCAGGGTAGCCTAGTGGTTAGAGTGTTGGACTAGTAATCGAAAGGTTGCAAGTTCATATCCCCGAGCTGACAAGGTACAAATCTGTCATTCTGCCCCTGAACAGGCAGTTAACCCACTGTTCCTAGAATTTGTTCTTAACTGACTTGCCTAGTTAAATAAAGGTTTAAAAACAAATCTCTTTCTCGCTAGTTGTCACTTGGTCCTGGGGGTGGGAATTACAGAGAGAACATCTTTGGAGCTCTTGCGAAAAGTAATCAACGTAAGGGCATTTTGTCTTTTTTCAACAACTTTTAACCTAAATACAATGAAATGTTTTGTTTATTTCTCGTTGAATTCACATTAGTAGACAACTCAACCATATGTAAATCAAAACTAGACATTGAACTGAAGTCTGTTCCCAGTGGGTATTGCCCCCTGATGGTTCTGCTGCTTGGGCTGGAACTATACAAATCAAACATACTAACTCAGGGCATTGTTAAAGAGTGTCCCCAGGAGGCCTTACATTGAATTTCAGCTTCCTGCAATTACACAATTACAGGAAGTGACTTTAATTGGGGGTGATAGGGGCGGTTTTGAAGGGTTAATTGACCCCAAATCATTTTTGACCTCCACACAATGGTCTTGCAGTTCTAGAAACTAAGATCCTTGTTAGAATGAATTCTGAAGAGGATATTGGTCACATTTATTTAGATTGAAACTGCCTGTCTGTCTGTCAGTTTGTCTGCGTCTACTTGTCTGTCTGTCTGTCTGTCTGCATGTTTCTGTCGGTCTCCCTGTGTGTCTGCCTAACCTTCTGCCTGTCTGTCTTTCACCAATTTACCCATTGCAGCTTTATCGCCAACTGTTTTGCATTGAATATCATTTTTGACTTACTCTGTGTCAAACCCCTTGACACATATGTATGCGTCAATATCCTGATTGTGGAGGTGGGAGAGAGGAGGGAGAGAGAGGAGAGAGAAGAGAAGAAAGATGAGTAGAGGGGTAGGGAAGGAAAGAAGAAGGTAAAGAGAATGGGGGTGGAGGAGGGAGAGAGAGGGGAGAGAGAAACAAACACCATTGTAAATACAACCCATATTTCTGTTTATTTATTTTTCCTTTTGTACTTTAACTATTATGTGACATTTGAATTGTCTTTATTCCAGTGGCAAATCGTGACTATTGGAGCTCGGCCCTCCGTTGCGGAAACAGATCTGTCGTCATACATATAGAGAACTCGGATGCCTGTGTATACAGAGCATGACTTGAGACCTTTCTTTTGCAGACCTCTGTAGGAGTTGTAATTCTTTAATGACAGAGTCAAACGGTCCTAAGCCACGCCTCGGCTGTGGCTCACAGAAGCAGCACACGTACACAATGGTTGCAAATATCGATAGCAGGAACCACGTTAGAAGAAAATACGGTTGCGTCGTTTCAAAGAAACATTTGCCAAAACAAACAGTCACTCAAATAGTGGCGGAATAAATTCAATCACACAACGACTCACGTTGTTTCAAGACCACGGACAGTATTTGCTGTCAGAGAGAAAAGAGTTGTATTCGATGTTCGATCTCCAGCATTCAACTATTTTTTTTAAATGCACCACAACACGAAATGTCATGTACCCAGTACTTCCAATTGCAACGTCATTACCTTTGTTTTTACCACACAATCAGTGATCTAACGTTGAAATAATATTTTACACATTGTATTCAAAATGATATGAACGAGATAGCAACAAAAAGCAAGCTGTAGATGAAAACAAAATGTCCACCTACCATTATGACTATAATTTAAAAACCAAGTCCATTCTCCTGTCCTTCTTTATGAAATGGGCAATGGCAGGTTCATATAGCTTGCCTTTTTATTTTAAAACTGAAAGAAGTTATTTTTCGATTGAGAAAAAGGGCTGACAGCCGGGTCTGTCCAGGGGTGTTCCTGAAATATGTCTTGATCCTATTTAATGCAGAAAATATTATTTCTATTGATGCAGTGGACACTGGAATATTCAAAACTAGACAGGTAAGCAGATACAATTGGTGCATACTATCATTTGGTGCATACTATCAAGTGGAGCAGATCAGCCGGGCTCTTACCTTCGAAGTCAGACATTGAGTATGTAACAGTATAACTTTAGACCGTCCCCTCGCCCATACCCGGGCGCGAACCAGGGACCCTCTGAACACATCAATAACAGTCACCCACGAAGCATCGTTACCCGTCGCTCCACAAAAACCGCCGCCCTTGCAGAGCAAGATGAACTACTACTTCAAGGTCTCAGAGCAAGTGACGTCACCAATTGAAACGCTATTTAGCGCGCACCACCGCTAACTAAGCTAGCCGTTTCACATCCGTTACACTCACCCCCCTTTTGACCTCCTCATTTTTCCGCAGCAACCAGTGATCCGGGTCACGGGCACCAATGTAACAGTATAACTTTAGACCCTCCCCTCGCCCATACCCGGGCTCGAACCAGGGACCCTCTGCACACATCAACAACAGTCACCCACGAAGCATCGTTACCCATCGCTCCACAAAAGCCACGGCCCTTGCAGAGCTAGGGGAACTACTACTTCAAGGTCTCAGAGCAAGTGACGTCACCGATTGAAACGCTATTTAGCGCGCACCACCGCTAACTAAGCTAGCCGTTTCACATCCGTTACAAGTACATAATGGTGAGTTCTGTTTTAAGCCATGGCAAATCAAAATTAGGGCCATAGCTTTCCTCGAGACTTGAGAACGCAGCATTTGGAAAGTTTGGGGTTTCCCTTTGGGGGTCAAGGAGGGCAAGGAACATGAGCCTTTCATGGTCATTGGACCTGTTTCTTAGCTGAGTGACAATGTTGTCGATGATCGCAATGTGCAGCTGTTGTTACTGCCCGCGAACATCTCCTTGCATATGTGTCCCTTGGCACTCCAGTCTCACAGTGTCCTCGTAGATGGAATCAACTTTTCCTTTTCCCCCTCTCTGTGGTGTTGTAGAAGTCGTCCACCCTGGACAGGCAGAAGTGCATGTTAAACTCCCTGTTCTGAAATTTTCCAAGCAGCACGTCGGAGAATGCAAATATGGAGTATAGCAGGAAGCAGGATAGCAGGAAGCAGAACTCGAAGCTTGTCAGGTGCATCATGTATCCATCTGCTTTGTGAACGGTGTCTTCATCAAAGTCACCGTGATGCTCCACTATATATTGAAAGAGTTCAATGAGTTCCTCCTTTTTTTCATACACAGCGCAAACTAAGCGTGAGGAGAAGTTCCATCGTGTTGGCACCACTCTGGGTAGTCTTCCCTGGCATATTTCATCCATTAGTTTTGTTTGTTTTGACAGATCTCGAGAAAAACGATGCTAGGCCACCGAGATAAGGAAAACAAGTCTTGCATTCTTTAAGTTCACCAGCACCTTGTGACATCACCAGATTAAGAGTGTGCTCATAGCAATGAATGAACAGAGCTTGCGGGATAGATTCTTTCACCTTGGCTTGGACTTTATACCAGAGGCCATGACTGGGGCCCCATCGTAACACTGTGCCACAACTTTGGCCATGCATTCACACTCCTCTGAAAAGCTGACAATTCGGGCAGCAACTGCAAATTTGAAAAACCTTTCCTTCACACCACCATCAGTAGCGTAACGCAACACATAAGACATTTGGGCTACATTGCTGATGTCTGTCGTCTCGTCAACCATGATGGTCACAAAGGGGTTTTCTTCCATTCTTCCTTCATGACATCTGTCATTACATTCGCTATCGCGTGTATCAGGTCATTTTGGATTTAGCTGGAAGTGCCTGAGACATAGCCATAGCCAAATGGCAGTTTAACATGCTGTCATTCTCAGCCAAGAAATCCAGTATTTCCAAGTACCCTCATCATGTCCTCTGAATGCTAATTCCTGCTTTCCTAAAAACACAACCGTATGAATAATGCGCTTTAGAATCTCCCTTGTATTCCTGACTTTATCATTATGAGCAAGTGTCTCATTTCGTAAAGCTTTTTTTGTCAGCTCACAGCCGGTTATCCACGAATAGCGCTCATAATTATTCACTTGAAAATGCCTTTCAAAACTCTTTCGTCATTGCACCAAATCATGCAGTGCAGGCATTGGTCTCCTGGCCTGTGCAAGATTGAACTTTTCATAAAAGTTAGTCTTGATAAGGGTGATGCTAACAATTTAGCCACCACATCGTCCAGGATTACTCTCTCTGCAGTTGCCATCGCCATTGTTACATACACTTACATACACTGCAAAAAGCTAACCAGCTAGCTAGGCTCAAGCGTGAGAAAACAAGATAAGGCTCTCTATTGGCTCTGAATTAGTGATGTATACTTAGGCCTTCTAGAGGGCCTTGAGGCATCATACAATTGTCCCACCCAAGACATTTTGTGATTGGTTGATTCTACTGTCATTCCAAAATGCTGCTCTAATTGAAGTCAATGACGTTGGCTGGTGCCTTCTATTCAAAGCCTGAGGGCCTAGCCAATGAGTGTTGAGCCCAGCTAAATTATTTCTACCAAGAGACTACCAAAGAAAAATATATTTTTCTGTTGGATATTAACCCTTCTTTTTCCAACACAAACTGAAGAAATTACAAATGATAATATATAAAAATAGATACATATTAGTATATATCCTTATGCCCTCCCCACTGTTTTATTCTTTTGGAACTTCTGTGAGTGTAATGTTTACTGTTCATTTGAATGGTTTATTATCTATTTCACTTGCTTTGGCAATGTTAACATATGTTTCCCATGCCAATAAAGCCCTTGAATTGAACTGAATTGAAAGGAAGAGGGTGAAGGAGGAAGGTGGGAGTCAACAGACAGAGAGAGGAGGGAGAGAGAGATGAAGGAGGGAGAGTGAGGAGAGGGTGAATGATGGAGGGGGAGAGAAAGGAGGAAGGGGAGAAAGAGCGATAGGAAGGTAGGAGGGGGAAAGAGAGCGATAGAAAAGAGAGGGGGGGGGTAAAGAGTAGGTAGAGCGAAGTGGAGGGAGGGCGAGAGAGAAGAGAGAGACGGAGCTAGGGTAGATAAGGGAATAGAGAGAGAGAGAGACGTCCGTATGCCTGTCTGTAAGACTCATCTTTTTATATTTTGTATTGTATTGACACAGTGCCTTCGGAAAGTATTGAGACCCCTTGACTTTTTCCACATTTTGTTACGTTACAGCTTTATTGTAAAATGTATGATATATTTTTATCCCTCATCGATCTACACACAATATCCCACAATGACAAAGCCAAAACAGGTTTTTAGACATTGTTAATTATGAAAAAAATAACAACTGAAATATCACGTTTACCTAAATATTCAGACCTTTTATCAAGGATCTCGCTGTACTTTGCTCCGTTCATCTTTGCCTCGATCCTGACTAGTCTCCCAGTCCTTGCCGCTGAAAACATCCCCACAGAATGATGCTGCCCCCACAATGCTTCACTGTAGGGATGGTGCCAGGTTTCTTACAGATGTGACACTTGACATTCAGGCCAAAGAGTTCAATCTTGGTTTCATCAGACCAGAGAATCTTGTTTCTCATGGTCTGAGAGTCTTTAGGTGCCTTTTGGCAAACTCCAAGCGGACTGTCTTATGCCTTTTACTGAGGAGTGGCTTCAGTCTGGCCACTCTACCATAAAGTCCTGATTGGTGGAGTGCTGGAGTGCTGCAGAGATGGTTGTCCTTCTGGAAGGTTCTTCCATCTCCACAGAGGAACTATAGAGCTCTATCAGAAGGACCATCGGGGTCTTGGTCACCTTCCAGACCAAGGCCCTTCTCCCCCGATTGCTCAGTTTGGCCGGGTGGCCAGTTCTAGAAAGAGTCTTGGTGGTTTCAAACTTATTCCATTTAAGAATGATGGAGGCCACTGTGTTCTTTGAGATCTTCAATGCTGCAGAAATTTTTTGTCATCCTTCCCCAGATCTGTGCCTCGACACAATCCTGTCTCAGAGCTCTACGGACAACTCCTTCGACCTCATGGCTTGGTTTTTGCTCTGACATGCGTTGTCAATTGTGAGTCCTTATATAGTGTCATGACTACACATGAGGATCACAATGGGTCAGATCAGCTTGGCAATGGCTGACAATCAGCAGACCCTCTCCCAACCACAAAAGGGGGGGGGGGGGGGGGGGGTTTTGACACCGCCACACCCGGTCGTAAATTTAAGCAGGAGAGAACTCTCTCTCTGGCTCTCTAGTATTGGGATTGGAATGTACTTTGTCTCCAGAAGACTTTTACCGCCAAAAACTCTAACATCCAAAAAGTGAACACAGGAACAATATTCCTAACATCAGAATGTGGGGAATGGTCAGTTGGGATCTAAAGAAGAATCATGTCATATTGTTTTTCATTTTGCGAATTCATTCGTAACTTGAAAAGTAGTTGCACAACAGGTATGAAGTCTCCATCCAATATGTAGTGTAGACAACATGAACAAGTATGAACATATTTTTGTTAAGATAGGAATCTGATTTGAGTTTTCTAATAAGGTACTTGTTTTTGAGAATACTTTGCACAGTAACTAGCCACACCCCAACTTATCTTCCGATAAGAAATTGTTTGCTTAAATATAGCAAATTTTGAGGCAATTACACCTGCCCGCGAAGTGTATATTTTCATGAACCTTGCCCCTGACTCCATGAGTTTGATCTCCAGATGTGTAGATCACAGATTACAGCATATTACTCTGTATCCACACAACATTTGAAGTAGACCTGGGAGGAAGACCTTGGTATGGAGATTACTGATGACAGTTGGGCTGATTGCCTTCAAGATATTCACTTGTGCTCGATAAACTCCCGACACCAACTTATTCAATACAAAGTGATTCACAACTACACTATTCCTGTACCAAATTACACTCGTTCTACCCCTTAGTCTCTCCGATATGCCCTAACTGCAAGTCTGCGCAGGGTACCCTTGGTCACCTGTGGTGGAAATTCTACCCTTAATCAATAATGAGGAGAGGCAAAATTAATAATCAATCAAGGTATTACTTTAATTAAAAGACTTGTTACAACAAGGAGGCTGGTCGCCCCACCCCCACAGGTGGTGGTGTGAGAGCCCACTGAGTGGCGTTAGTATTTAACCCAGAAGCTATCTCAGGATAGGTCAGAATAGGTGCCACATCGGAGATGTCATACAATGGTTCCAAACACTAACCCCACACATCCTGTGCCAGACCTTGAGCCCCAAATACAAATAACTTGTTGTTTTGTTCAGTAGTAAGAACTTAGGACATTTATTGAGAACAATCTCCCCCTAGCAGGAGGTGACTGACACACAGACACTGTGGAGACCAGTGATTGGTTCCCCATTACTCATGCCACCCCTTCACATGGTTTGCAATAAAGACACACATTTCACATATGAAACTATGTTTCCTTCTGACCTCCTTTGACATACTCCTTGCTGATATTTTACATAACAACAGGGACATGTGATAGATAAGGCTGACTTCTCCCCTCTCTGGACCCAAGGTGACTGAGGGAGGAAGTGCATCTGCCAACACCAGAATCTGAAAGGAGACATTCCAATAACAAGAGTTTCAACAGTTCAATCATATGAGCAAATTCTGCAGATAAGACATCTTAATTATCTGTGTTACTTAGCTAAATTCTGATTTCTCCACCACAATCTTTCCCCGGAAGCAGGCTCCAAAACTGAACAATAGCTCTGTTACTGGTGTGCAGGATATAATCTTTACTCTGTCTAGGATTAAGAGGAACCAGTCAGTTTCTGTCATATTCTTGGCTGAGTGCCTGAACATCATGGGTTCATTCTACACACACAGAACAGTTAGAACGATATCAAAATGCACACACTTTTCTAAGTTATAGGAGTTCGTTTCTTTAACATTCTCAAACCCAATGTCTAGGCATAAAGAAGGATATCTTAGTGCACAAGCATTAGTGAGGTTTAACAGAAATTGCCCTCACACACCTCTTTTGGTCATGCCCCAAACTACACACATTCATTCTGGCAGGATATTTTTTAAGTGTTACTCAGAAGTATACAGCTGTAACCTCATACCAGCTCCAGACACTGCTGTTTTAGGCAGGTCACAGCACCGAACGACTTTAACCCACTGGGAACAGATGACTGTACATGTTAAGCCTTTGGAATAAGGAGACTATACCTGTTTTTAAAACCTGGCTAGCTGAAGTCACCCGTTTACTACATATCTACCAATAATTTACCATGATATCTCTGGCAGAACTAATACATTCGTTGAGATATGGTAGCCCTTTATAGCGTATCTATCGCGTGATGATGGGCAACACAACCTGCAACCCGCCCTGATCCACAGTCATTATTTTTTAATGCTGGGCATAATTCTGATACTGTACTGTATGTCAAATATCAATGAAGCAAGGTGCCAATTCTTTAAGAGCAATGTTGTTGTCATGCCTACTCCTGCTCCTAAACCATCGGTCCTGGCACACCACATTGCGCACACCTGTTACACCCATTGAACTGCAATAATCATGTAGAGAAAGAATCCTTCTTAAATGTTCAATGCCAAGATTCAGAGAGGGCACAGGGCCAGATATGATGGGTCTTTTATTAGTGTCTAGCAGAGAGTCGGTCAGCTCTTTAAAATCAAGTTTTAACTGCTCAGAGCTGCCCCTCATAATGTCATTAAAACCCACATGGACTCAGATTTAATTCATTTCCATGTCCTGATGTAGTACATTCGGGAGCAGCTTAGTAACGTAATTTACTCGTTTTTGCACCAGGAATGGTCACATTTCTTACCACGGAGCTGGCCAAAATCCCGGTTGGCGGAGAAGGACAAGGAAATCCGCCCACTCCCACGCTTCGCAGGATTCGGGGAACCCGTTATGGACGGGCGAGAGGCAGGATGACTTGAGCCCATTGCTCCCTGTGCCTGGAGCATGCCTCCTACAGATGGAGAAGCCCCGCTCCATCCAGAGCAGGGACGGAAGGTTGTCGACTTTGAAATCGTAGGAGTACGCACTGCGGCCGCAGACACAGGTACCCCCAGCGATGAAGGTGCAGGAAGATCAAATCAAAATTGTTTTAGTCACATGCACCGAACACAACCGGTGTAGACCTTACAGTGAAATGCTTACTTACGAGCCCCTAACCGACAGTGCCGTTTCAAAAAATACAGATAAGAATAAGAGAAAAGTAGCAAGTAATTAGAGGAGCAGTAGAAAAATATGTGTATAGTCTGGGTAGCCACTTGACTAGATGTTCAGTCTTCTGGCTTGGGGGTAGAAGCTGTTTAGAAAAGAACAATAACATTGACAACCAACCCGTCTATAGAGACAGATGAAACATTTTAGCTTCACTGTCCAAGTAAATATGGAGGAGAGTGTATGTAATATTCACTTTTACCTTAATTCTCTCTCCTCAGCTCATCCCCTTATTTCATGTACCTCAGCTCCACTCTCTGTTCCACCACCATGTCTCGCAGCGGTCTCAGCTCATCCTAGATGTCAGAGTTGGTGGCAGTCTGGTCAATTGCCTGTGCGTGGGCTGTCTACAGCTTCAGTCTTTGGGCTCCTGAGCTTAATTTCAATCCACTCTCTCTCTCTCTCTATCCACTTTATCCCTGAGCCCATGCCTCAAACAAACACAACAGGAACACCAGCAGAGCTACGGCACCCTTCATTCTAAAATGACACCTCTTCAGAACTAATGTGAGCCTAGTCACATCTGGGCTCAGTCCCCACTTCTTATACAGACTGGTCTTGGTGAACCAATACTTGGGAACTGAACACTTGTCTACAGTGGTCTAAGGCACTGCATCTCAGTACATAGCCAAGGTGTTACATAACACAGGTAAAAATGACCTTATGCCAAGTCGACCGATTGTGACACAGTCAGAGCTCTACAGAACTTTTCCTTAAGTTGAAAGTCATCAAGGCGGAGCTCCACCTCGTCCTTGGGTAGAAAGGCATCCAGCCAGAGCTCCATCTCGTTTTGGGGTCAAAGGGCCTCTAACCCAAGCTCCACAGATGGAGTTATACCTTCTCCTTGAATGGAAGGGCCTCCAGCCAGGGATACACCTCGTCCTTGGGTGGAAAGGCCTCTAGCCCGAGCGCTACAGCTGGATGTCCTCCTCACCCTTGGGTGGAAGTGCCTCCAGCCAGAGTGACGGGGTTCAATCTTGCTTCCCTTGGGATGTGGTCTGCCCTAAAAGGCCAGTGGTCCTGCCATTCTGAATTACTTAATCCTCTTTGTGCCTTGAGGCACATAAGGCCTACACAAGAAAGCGCCAGTGCTTCCATTTTGCGGCCTTCTTAGTTGGGGTTCCCCAAGTCAGGCTACACTCCATCATTCTAATTGTTCTTCTGCATGTCACATCCATTCTGACTACACTACCGGTCAAAAGTTTTAGAACATCTACTCATTCAAGAGTTTTTCTTTATTTGTACTATTTTCTACATTGTAGAATAATAGTGAAGACATTAAAACTATGAAATAACACACATGGAATCATGTAGTGACCAAAAAAGTGTTAAACAAATCTAAATATATTTAACATTTGAGATTTTTCAAAGTAGACACCCTTTGCACACTCTTGGCATTCTCTCAACCAGCTTCATGAGGTAGTCACCTGTAATGCATTTCAATTAACAGGTGTGCCTTCATTTGTGGAATTTCTTTCCTTCTTAATGCGTTAGAGCCAATTAGTTGGGTTGTGACAGTGTGTGTGTGTGTGTGTGTGTGTGTGTGGGGGGGGGGGGGGGGGGGGTATATACAGAAGATGGCCCTATTTGGTAAAAGACCAAGTCCATATTATGGCAAGAACAGCTCAAATAAGCCAAGAGAAATGACAGTCCATCCTTACTTTAAGACGAAGGTTGAAATGAAGGTGAAGGTTAAAATGGAAACTTTGAAAGTTTCTTCAAGTGCAGTCGCAAAAACCATCAAGCGCTATGATGGAACTGGCTCTCATGAGGACCACCACAGAAATGGAAGACCCCGAGTTACCTCTGCTGCAGAGGATACGTTCATTAGAGTTATCAGCCTTAGAAATTGCAGCCCAAATAAATGCTTCACAGAGTTCAAGTAACAGACACAACTCAACATCAACTGTTCAGAGGAATCAGGCCTTCATGGTCGAATTGCTGCAAAGAAACCACTACTAAAGGACACCAATAAGAAGAGACTTGCTTGGGCCAAGAAACACAAACAACGGATATTAGACCGGTGGAAACTTGTCCAAATTGGAGATTTTATGCTCCAACCACCGTGTCTTTGTCAGACATGGTGTGGGTGAACGCATGATCTCCGCATGTGTATTTCCCACCGTAATGGAGGAGGAGGTGTTATGGTGTGGAGGTGCTTTGCTGGTGACACTGTCTGATTTATGGCACACTTAATTCAAGGCACACTTAACCAGCATGGCTACCACAGCATTCTGCAGTGATACTCCATCCCATCTGGTTTGGGCTTAGTGGGGCTATCATTTGTTTTTCAACAGGACAATGACCCAATACACCTCCCAGCTGTGTAAGGGCTATTTTACCAAGAAGGAGAGTGATGGAGTGCTGCATCAGATGACCTGGCCTCAACAATTACCCAACCTCAACCAAATTGAGATGGTTTGCAATGAGTCGGACCTCAGAGTGAAGGAAAAGCAGCCAACAGGTGCTCAGCATATGTGGGTACTCCTTCAAGACCGTTGGAAAAGCATTCCTCATTAAGCTGGTTGAGAGAATGCCAAGAGTGTGCAAAGCTGTCATCAAGGCAAAGGGTGGCTATTTGAAGAATCAAATATTACGTATATTTTGATTTGTTTAACACTTTCTTTTGGTTACGACATGATTCCATATGTGTTATTTTATAGTTTTGATGTCTTCACTATTATTCTACAACGTAGAACATAGTAAAAAATAAAGAAAAACCCTTGAATAAGTAGGTGTTCTAAAACGTTTGATAATAGTGATAATTATTAGTGATAATAATGGTAGAAACCTCCACTGTGCAGTCAATCATCTCCAAAATGAAGGCCACCACTTGCTGCCTTACTCCCTACTCAAAACCGATTCATCTAGCTTGCTTATGTTTGTTCAGCCAGCGTCACCACCCTGATCAACAAGTTCCTGCTGACCTGAGAGGTATCACTGATCTTCAAAACAGCTGCAGTCACCCCCTTACCCGAAGAAATCCAGGCAATTGAATGCAAGCTTTTAAAAAATTCAATCTAGCCTGTCTATTTATGGGTTGACATATGCTTGACTTGCTCAGTTTCCCACCACAAAACACCAAAAATAGTAGAACCAGCTCACCTGCTTTTAGTAGAACCAGCTCACCAATCTATGATTGGACTGTGATATGTTTAAATAAATAAAACGTGTATGCCCCTACACCGAACATTCAAATAAATAGATCCTATAAAATAATTGTATCTCACATTATTACTCTATACACTACACTAACTTAGTTCTCAGTTGACCAAATATATGCTTCTCTGCTATTTCATATTTGTTAATGAAACTTAAATAAATCCAACCGAATAGAACATATTCGAATAGAACATTATAGGCTATTAACTTGAAAAACTTCACCGTGCACGTTTTTGGAGCGTTCAACCTACAAAGCATTCCTGAATAAGGATTCCATGAATGTGACTCGTTGTCACCACAGCAACAACGGGACGCCAAGCAATGCGCAGTTGCTTGTAGGCATATCGATTGTAGAGGAATTTTGCAGCAGAATAATGCCTCCAAAGAAGAAGAAAGGGAAAAGTAATATCAATAAGCCCAAGACCAAAAATAAGAAAGCTAATGAGGGTATGTTTATTTGTTTTCTCAGGGCTGCTTACTGTAACATTTTCGATTTAATATGTTTAATTTTCGTAATTATTGAAACCTTATTTTGCCTGTTAGAAAGAGCGCACACTTTTAACTGGGCTCTGCATATCTGAGGATTGTCTAATTCACTGTGTACATGCAGGGGGAAGTGAATTGGAGGAGAAGTACAGGCGAAGTGCATTGGATGTAACAGTTCTGAGGGACCATCTTGGTGAGAACGCTACACTGCGGCCACTTCTCTAGAGCTCCTAAAATGCGTTCATTAAAAGCAGAGCAGCGACTCTAAAATGTAGGCTATTCTAGGGTAACCTTGGTATGTTTTTGCTACAATCATCAAATAAGTCAGTTCAACTCAATATATATATAGATATATATATATATATATATATATATATATATATATATATATATATATATATATATAGATATAGATATAGATATAGATATATATATATTATAAATTCATGATAATCTGGAGATTAGAACAAATGAACTAGCCTGGGTGCCACCTGTTTCTGCTCTCTTGTCAACTTCTTATGGAATGACAGAGGAGGTTAGAAACACTTAACTAAAATAATTACACAGGGATCCCACACCACTTCTGATATGTACTGATTTCAATGTGAACAACTATGAATTGATTGAACAATAACTACAAAGTTATTTTACACACTGATCAAATACATACTCCATGTGTGACAGCTCTGCGAGGGGATGTGGCACAGCAGGCCCAGTCCATCAGTCATGACCTGAGATCTCGTATGCGGGACATGGAGCAGGAGCTCCACCATGAGAGACTGGACCGCAAAGACGTCAATGCAGGTTGGTGGGAGGGAACAATCTCAAACACACACATACGTATGTGCACACAGTAATGCACTATATACACACACACACACTCAATATGCATACTATCGTGCTCCACACTGTCGTGCTCAGAGTGCATTCTCCGACCACGTTCTCTTGAGTACATTCTTGTGAGGACTAGAGTGTGGAGAATGCATCAAATGATACATTTGAGAAGGACTCGCACTCCCCCTACTGTATTACCTCACACTTCACCTCCCCATTCACTGAACCTTCTTCCAAGATATACACAAAAAGCAACCGTTTTACTTCCTAATTATCAGCTAGATATGTGAATCGTAATAATCTAGCTAGACAGCTAGTTAAACAGGCAAGAATAACCGAAAACTACTGTTATGGAAGGTAGATGTACATTTTCCTTGGGTGGCTACCAATACTTCATGGCTAGTTAGCCAGTTAGCCCTGTTGACTTACTATGGATTTACCCATTCACTGAACCGTCTTCCAGCCAGGACAACAATGGCAATAGAGACAAAACAAGATATACACAAAGCAACCTTTTTTTCTTCATAACTATCAGCTAGCTATATGTGAATCGTAATAATGTAGCTAACCAGATAGTTTAACAGGCAAAAAATGTCCTAAAACTAATATTATACAAGAGAGTAAATTCTTAGACCTATTATGGGCTTGCAATCTACAGTACATAGGCAGGTAAACATGCCAAAATGAACACAGCATGTATTTATTATAGTATCAAGATAAAATATTGTAGTCAGGCAACATATGAGATGTGAATAGGCAACATTTCATTCCGAAGGCGGAGAGTATTTTCTCTCAGCTCAAATAATGGCCGCCATTGATTTCCATAAATGTTGCTTTATTTTTTTATGTGGTTACGTCATATGTCTTTGCGTACTTTCCGTTGAAACTTATGTACTAACGGAATATGCATTCTGGAAGTGTCCTTTGCTCCGTTTTCACATACTTTGATTTGGACTCATACTCCTACCCTCCCGTGCTCCAATTTGCGAGCGCGTTAGTATGCATTTTGAGAAACACCCTAGGTGTCTTGAAAAGCGCTTAAAATTAAATGGATTATTCTTTATTATTAGTAGGTAGCTCTTTAGGTAATATGTAATACTGTCATACCTCGCAGATCTCACCCGTCAGCATAAGACCATGCAAACAGACATGACGGTCAAAGTGAAAAGGCTGGGGGGTGAGGCCATTTTGCTGCGAGAACAGCTTGGTAAGCTATTGAACACATGTAAGCTTCCTACAGTATAGCCAGTTCATTCAAGCTGCAACAATCGTTGTTTTAGTAAGAATCAGATACATTGTAAGTGATGACTGTTTATGTGTGTGTGTGTGTGTCTGTCTGTCTGTCTGTCTGTTTGTCTGAGTGTGTTCAGCTCAGTGTCAGGAGGAGTTGAGGGCAGAAAGGAAAGCGCATGAGCAGTTGCAGCAGGAGAAGGATACCACAATAGCTGACTTACAAAACAAACTGGATGACATGGAGACCAACTACGAGAAGATTCTGCATGTGAGTGAACTGATTTCAGCTCATCAAAGGGGGCTTACGTTGTAACATTATCACAGGGAGTATGAAAGGAATGCAAACACGTGCGTTAGTTGCCTGAAGAAAATGAATGTCGGGCAATGATATTGATGCTTTTGCTACCACGGATTATGTCTTTGATAGCAACGTGTGCTATACGTGTGATAACGTTTGAGATATTATAGGTATGTCTTGTCTTTCTCTTTAGGAGAATGATTCCCAGTGGGATTCCCAATTGGCACTATTTTTCCTGTATGGTGCACTACTTGGCTCTCGTCAAAAGTAGGGAATAGTGCTTTTTGGGACACACACCCTCTCTCTGATATAACCATTTTTGATTGACCCCTACCAGGACACTTTGGACAGTTTGACCTCCCAACTGGCTGAGGCTCGACTGCGGTGGGAGCATGAGAGCACTGTTGTCCATCAGGAATACAAAGAGCTGCTCTCTGACTTTGGCTTGAACTCACTGGACATCTGAAAGGCTCTTATTATGTAACCAGGGCCCGTATTCATAAAATGTCTCAGGGTAAGAGTGCAGATCTCGGTTCCATGTCCCCCCCCTTTCACCCCCCTGTTCATGTACATTTCATTATAATCTAAAAGGCTAAATGGATCCTAGATCAGCACTCTCACTCTGATGATCTTTATGAATACTGGCCCTGATCACCACCACATTGTGTCATTGCTACGATAAGACCAGGCACACCAGGGGCTCGTATGTGTCAAGCATCTCAGAGTTGGACTGTTGATCTAGGATCAGTTTTCTATTTTAGATAAGAATGAATAACATTACATGGACAGTGAGGACCTGATCTACATCAGCACTCCTACTCTGTGACACTTGACACACATTATGGTAAAGTAAATAGATCGATTCCATGTGGATTTGAAGTCATTCATAACGAGAAGGAAAACTTAATGACAATAATGTAACAACCAGTGTTTGATTCATTTGGTTACTGTGTCTTTCATGATGTATAATACTTCTTAAAATACTTCTTAAAAACATTCAGTTGTTTGATTTTCTTCCTATAGTTATTGTGGTATTGATGGTCATTCACAAATATTACGTTTTTGAGTCTTTGGGGTGACACAAATTGTCATTTGAAATGATCCACAGTAACTTACATACTAACTCTCAAACTAATGGCTATTGATTGAGTGGGAAACAACTACTGTGCATTGATGGGCTTTTTTACTCTTACAACACATATTTATGGAAGTAAGGAAGTTAGCTTATGTATCGTACAGTTCCACCAGGGTGCGTCTTCCATCTTTCCTGATAGTCATTCAGGTATTTTATTGAACACTACCTTTTCATGTCCACTAGATGTGGCTGATCATGGCACAACACTAGTCTCAACGACAACAGTGAAGAGGCGACTCCGGGATGCTGGCCTTCTAGGCAGAGTTCCTCTGTCCAGTGTCTGTGTTCTTTTGCCCATCTTAATATTTTCTTTATATTGGCCAGTCTGAGATATGGCTTTTTCTTTGCAACTCTGCCTAGAAGGCCAGCATTCCGGAGTCGCCTCTTCACTGTTGACGTTGAGACTGGTGTTTGCGGGTACTATTTAATGAAGCTGCCAGTTGAGGACTTGTGAGGCATCTGTTTCTCAAACTAGACACTCTAATGTACTTGTCCTCTTGCTTAGTTGTGCCCCGGGGCCTCCCACTTCTCTTTTTATTCTGGTTAGAGCCAGTTTGCGCTGTTCTTTGAAGGGAGTAGTACACAGTGGTGTACGAGATCTTCAGTTTCTTGGCAATTTCTCACATGGAGTAGCCCAAGAATAGACTGACGAGTTTCAGAAGAAATTATTTGTTTCCAGCCATTTTGAGCCTATAATCGAACCCACAAATGCTGATGCACCAGGTACTCAACTAGTCTAAAGAAAGCCAGTTTTATTGCTTCTTTAATCAGGACAACAGTTTTCAGCTGTGCTAACATAATTGCAATTAGACTTTTAAAATGATAAACTTGCTGATAATGAGCCTCTGTACGCCTATATAAATATTCCATTAAAAATCTGCCATTTCCAGCTACAATAGTCATTTCCAACATTAACAATGTCTACACTGTATTTCTGATATTTTTTTATGCTATTTTCATGCACAAAAAAAGTGCTTGTCTTTCAAAAACAAGGACATTTCTAAGTGACACCAAACTTTTGAACGGTAGTGTTTACATACAACGAAAATAAAACTATTCAAAAATAGATAGAGGAAATGGGAAACCAAAAGGTACAAACAATGGAGTGTAAAAGACAAATGATTAAAAAGAGCCATGGCCCAGTAAATGTGATTTCGTGTAGCTAGATTAAACCTAATATTCCCTGAGGGAGAAGGGATAAACAGACTTATCTTCCAAGACTGTTCATTTGTGAGTCGTCTACAAGGACTTGTGCAGTTTTTTACTCTCGTCTCACATTACCTTAGAGATGAGAATTTTAAAAAACTGCACAAGTTCTTTAGGCTAAGTTTGTGCTTACAACCAATGAACACAAGATGAAGTCTGAAACTTTATCTGAGCGCCAATATTTGCTTCTTCAACCAGAAGAAGCACTTTCTCCACTGGGGCCTGTAGGTGTCTCTGCTGCTTTCTGCTGTTTTTCTTGTGCTTCCACAGCAGCTAACGATCCACACTTCCCTTAAATTCACTCCAATAAGAAGTATGAACCCAACTTCATTTTAGTCATGTGTGTGTAAACACATTGCAATTAGTTTGTTGCTTTAGTGGCATAAATCATAAACAACTGAGACATGTTTCTTGAGTGAATCACAACTCCACAAGTAGACAGAAATCACCAGACTCTATCCTCGGTTACATTGGTGGGAAGGTTAACATGAGCCGTATGACTTCCCTGGTTCAAACAGTCTATCGTCTGATCGTTGCGATACAGGATGTCGTTCGTGTCAATTAAGTGGCAGCCGTATCAAATCAAATCAAATTTATTTATATAGCCCTTCGTACATCAGCTGATATCTCAAATTGCTGTACAGAAACCCAGCCTAAAACCCCAAACAGCAAGCAATGCAGGTGTAGAAGCACGGTGGCTAGGAAAAACTCCCTAGAAAGGCCAATACCTAGGAAGAAACCTAGAGAGGAACCAGACTGTGGGGTGGCCAGTCCTCTTCTGGCTGTGCCGGGTGGAGATTATAACAGAACATGGCCAAGATGTTCAAATGTTCATAAATGACCAGCATGGTCGAATAATAATAAGGCAGAACAGTTGAAACTGGAGCAGCAGCACAGTCAGGTGGAAGTTGAAACTGGAGCAGCAGCATGGCCAGGTGGACTGGGGACAGCAAGGAGTCATCATGTCAGGTAGTCCTGGGGCATGGTCCTAGGGCTCAGGTCAGTTGAAACTGGAACAGCAGCATGGCCAGGTGGACTGGGGACAGCAAGGAGTCATCATGTCAGGTAGTCCTGGGGCATGGTCCTAGGGCTCAGGTCCTCCGAGAGAGAGAAAGAAAGAGAGAAGGAGAGAATTAGAGAACGCACACTTAGATTCACACAGGACACCGAATAGGACAGGAGAAGTACTCCAGATATAACAAACTGACCCCAGCCCCCCGACACATAAACTACTGCAGCATAAATACTGGAGGCTGAGACAGGAGGGGTCAGGAGACACTGTGGCCCCATCCGAGGACACCCCCGGACAGGGCCAAACAGGAAGGATATAACCCCACCCACTTTGCCAAAGCACAGCCCCCACACCACTAGAGGGATATCTTCAACCACCAACTTACCATCCTGAGACAAGGCTGAGTATAGCCCACAAAGATCTCCGCCAACCCAGACAGGATGACCACAACAGTGAATCAACCCACTCAGGTGACGCACCCCCTCCAGGGACGGCATGAGAGAGCCCCAGCAAGCCAGTGACTCAGCCCCTGTAATAGGGTTAGAGGCAGAGAATCCCAGTGGAAAGAGGGGAACCGGCCAGGCAGAGACAGCAAGGGCGGTTCGTTGCTCCAGAGCCTTTCCGTTCACCTTCCCACTCCTGGGCCAGACTACACTCAATCATATGACCCACTGAAGAGATGAGTCTTCAGTAAAGACTTAAAGGTTGAGACCGAGTTTGCGTCTCTGACATGGGTAGGCAGACCGTTCCATAAAAATGGAGCTCTATAGGAGAAAGCCCTGCCTCCAGCTGTTTGCTTAGAAATTCTAGGGACAATTAGGAGGCCTGCGTCTTGTGACCGTAGCGTACGTGTAGGTATGTACGGCAGGACCAAATCAGAGAGATAGGTAGGAGCAAGCCCATGTAATGCTTTGTAGGTTAGCAGTAAAACCTTGAAATCAGCCCTTGCTTTGACAGGAAGCCAGTGTAGAGAGGCTAGCACTGGAGTAATATGATCAAATTTTTTGGTTCTAGTCAGGATTCTAGCAGCCGTATTTAGCACTAACTGAAGTTTATTTAGTGCTTTATCCGGGTAGCCGGAAAATAGAGCATTGCAGTAGTCTAAACTAGAAGTGACAAAAGCATGGATGAATTTTTCTGCATCATTTTTGGACAGAAAGTTTCTGATTTTTGCAATGTTACGTAGATGGAAAAAAGCTGTCCTCGAAATGGTCTTGATATGTTCTTCAAAAGAGAGATCAGGGTCCAGAGTAACGCCGAGGTCCTTCACAGTTTTATTTGAGACGACTGTACAACCATTAAGATTAATTGTCAGATTCAACAGAAGATCTCTTTGTTTCTTGGGACCTAGAACAAGCATCTCTGTTTTGTCCGAGTTTAATAGTAGAAAGTTTGCAGCCATCCACTTCCTTATGTCTGAAACACATGCTTCTAGCGAGGGCAATTTTGGGGCTTCACCATGTTTCATTGAAATGTACAGCTGTGTGTCATCCGCATAGCAGTGAAAGTTTACATTATGTTTTCGAATAACATCCCCAAGAGTTAAAATATATAGTGAAAACAAATAGTGGTCCTAAAACGGAACCTTGAGGAACACCGAAATTTACAGTTGATTTGTCAGAGGACAAACCATTCACAGAGACAAACTGATATCTTTCCGACAGATAAGATCTAAACCAGGCCAGAACATGTCCGTGTAGACCAATTTGGGTTTCCAATCTCTCCAAAAGAATGTGGTGATCGATGGTATCAAAAGCAGCACTAAGGTCTAGGAGCACGAGGACAGATGCAAAGCCTCGGTCCGATGCCATTAAAATGTCATTTACCACCTTCACAAGTGCCGTCTCAGTGCTATGATGGGGTCTAAAACCAGACTGAAGCATTTCGTATACTTTGTTTGTCTTCAGGAAGGCAGTGAGTTGCTGCGCAACAGCCTTCTCTAAAATTTTTGAGAGGAATGGAAGATTCGATATAGGCCGATAGTTTTTTATATTTTCTGGGTCAAGGTTTGGCTTTTTCAAGAGAGGCTTTATTACTGCCACTTTTAGTGAGTTTGGTACACATCCAGTGGATAGAGAGCCGTTTATTATGTTCAACATAGGAGGGCCAAGCACAGGAAGCAGCTCTTTCAGTAGTTTAGTTGGAATAGGGTCCAGTATGCAGCTTGAAGGTTTAGAGGCCATGATTATTTTCATCATTGTGTCAAGAGATATAGTACTAAAACACTTGAGCGTCTCTCTTGATCCTAGGTCCTGGCAGAGTTGTGCAGACTCAGGACAACTAAGGTTTGGAGGAATACGCAGGTTTAAAGAGGAGTCCGTAATTTGCTTTCTAATGATCATAATCTTTTCCTCAAAGAAGTTCATGAATTTATCACTGCTAAAGTGAAAGTCATCCTCTCTTGGGGAATGCTGCTTTTTAGTTAGCTTTGCGACAGTATTAAAAAGGAATTTCGGATTGTTCTTATTTTCCTCAATTAAGTTAGAAAAATAGGATGATCGAGCAGCAGTAAGGGCTCTACGGTACTGCACGGTACCGTCCTTCCAAGCTAGTTGGAAGACTTCCAGTTTGGTGTGGCGCCATTTCCGTTCCAATTTTCTGGAAGCTTGCTTCAGAGCTCGGGTATTTTCTGTGTACCAGGGAGCTAGTTTCTTATGAGACATTTTTTTAGTTTTTAGGGGTGCAACTGCATCTAGGGTATTGTGCAAGGTTAAATTGAGATCCTCAGTTAGGTGGTTAACTGATTTTTGTCCTCTGGCGTCCTTGGGTAGGCAGAGTGAGTCTGGAAGGGCATCAAGGAATCTTTGTGTTGTCTGTGAATTTATAGCACGACTTTTGATGTTCCTTGGTTGGGGTCTAAGCAGATTATTTGTTGCAATTGCAAACGTAATAAAATGGTGGTCCGATAGTCCAGGATTATGAGGAAAAACATTAAGATCCACCACATTTATTCCATGGGACAAAACTAGGTCCAGCGTATGACTGTGACAGTGAGTGGGTCCAGAGACATGTTGGACAAAACCCACTGAGTCGATGATGGTTCCGAAAGCCTTTTGGAGTGGGTCTGTGGACTTTTCCATGTGAATATTAAAGTCACCAAAGATTAGAATATTATCTGCTATGACTACAAGGTCCGATAGGAATTCAGGGAACTCAGTGAGAAACGCTGTATATGGCCCAGGAGGCCTGTAAACAGTAGCTATAAAAAGTGATTGAGTAGGCTGCATAGATTTCATGACTAGAAGCTCAAAAGACGAAAATGTCATTATTTTTTTTTTGTAAATTGAAATTTGCTATCGTAAATGTTAGCAACACCTCCGCCTTTGCGGGATGCACGGGGGATATGGTCACTAGTGTAGCCAGGAGGTGAGGCCTCATTTAAAACAGTAAATTCATCAGGCTTAAGCCATGTTTCAGTCAGGCCAATCACATCAAGATTATGATCAGTGATTAGTTCATTGACTATAATTGCCTTTGAAGTAAGGGATCTAACATTAAGTAGCCCTATTTTGAGATGTGAGGTATCATGATCTCTTTCAGTAATGACAGGAATGGAGGTGGTCTTTATCCTAGTGAGATTGCTAAGGTGAACACCGCCATGTTTAGTTTTGCCCAACCTAGGTCGAGGCACAGACACGGTCTCAATGGTGATAGCTGAGCTGACTACACTGACTGTGCTAATGGCAGACTCCACTATGCTGGCAGGCTGGCTAACAGCCTGCTGCCTGGCCTGCACCCTATTTCATTGTGGAGCTAGAGGAGTTAGAGCCCTGTCTATGTTGGTAGATAAGATGAGAGCACCCCTCCAGCTAGGATGGAGTCCGTCACTCCTCAGCAGGTCAGGCTTGGTCCTGTTTGTGGGTGAGTCCCAGAAAGAGGGCCAATTATCTACAAATTCTAACTTTTGGGAGGGGCAGAAAACAGTTTTCAACCAGCGATTGAGTTGTGAGACTCTGCTGTAGAGCTCATCACTCCCCCTAACTGGGAGGGGGCCAGAGACAATTACTCGATGCCGACACATCTTTCTAGCTGATATGCACGCAGAAGCTATGTTGCGCTTGGTGATTTCTGACTGTTTCATCCTAACATCGTTGGTGCCGACGTGGATAACAATATCTCTATACTCTCTACACTCGCCAGTTTTAGCTTTAGCCAGCACCATCTTCAGATTAGCCTTAACGTCGGTAGCCCTGCCCCCGGGTAAACAGTGTATGATCGCTGGATGATTCGCTTTAAGTCTAATACTGCGGGTAATGGAGTCGCCAATGACTAGAGTTTTCAATTTGTCAGAGCTAATGGTGGGAAGCTTCGGCGTCTCAGACCCCGTAACGGGAGGAGTAGAGACCAGAGAAGAATCGGCCTCTGACTCCGACCCGCTGCTTAATGGGGAAAACCGGTTGAAAGTTTCTTTCGGCTGAATGAGCAACACCGGTTGAGCGTTCCAGAAACCGTGAGAAAGTTGTCCGGCTGCGGGGACTGTGCCAGGGGATTTACACTACTATCTGTACTTACTGGTGCCACAGACGCTGTTTCATCCTTTCCTACACTGAAATTACCCTTGCCTAACGATTGCGTCTGAAGCTGGGCTTGCAGCACAGCTATCCTCGCCGTAAGGCGAGTACAGCGGCTGCAATTAGAAGGCATCATGTTAATGTTACTACTTAGCTTCGGGCTGTTGGAGGTCCTGACGAATCGTGTCCAGATAAAGCGTCCGGAGTGAAAAAGTTGAGGAAAAAATAAATAAATATATGAACGGTAATTAAAAAGTGAAAACCGTAAAGTTGTCAGGTAGCAAAACAAGTTGGCAACAAAACGCACAGCAACTCGAAAACAAGCCTGCAAGTTGTGACCGGAAATGACGTCAGACGTTCACATACGTTGTATCTGCTGCAGATGCATAAAAAGAGCTGTTAGCGTCTGATGTAAACCCATGATGCAAACTGGAGCAAATAATACTGTGTGCTGATACTCGATACTGCCATGATTATTTACTCCATGGTGTACAGGTTTCTATCACTGTCTCACTATCACAAATCTGACATTGTCTTCACCTGATGAATCATCATACACTGCTGTGATTGCCCATGAAAGCATCTGTGTGTGTGTCCCCGATATGTTAGCCACTGCTGGTGGTCATCACCGTTAACACAGACATCAGCCAGCCTCAGCCCGGTCAATTCCTGCCAGTCTGCACAGCGCGATATCAACCCAGAGCATATCGACTGCTTTATGTCTACCACATCTCCGGATTCTTACCGCAAGCTCTGAACCTTTACACCGGATCATTGCAACTAGCTAGCTGCTATCCGAGTGGCTACTCCTGGTTAACATCTCTGTCCCGAAGCAAGCACCAGTTATCCTTTAGCTAGCCTCGAGCTAGGCTCATCTCCAGGCTAGCTGAAGAGGTCCATCAGCCAATTTCTTGGACTACAATACCTATTTTGCCAATTGGCCTGGACCCTTTTACTGCCGAAATGGAGCCCCGCCGATCCATCACGACTGGTCTGGTCTGCCGACGTAACCGTCCGAGGGTTTTCAACAGGCTCTTCTGTCGCGATGTCCCCTGAAGGCCCTTCTGCTAGCCTGCTATCCCAGGCCCGCTAGCTGTCTGAATCGCTGTGTCTCCAACTTGCCTAGTTACTCACTGGACCCTGTGATCACTTGGCTATGCATGCCTCTCCCTAATGTCAATATGCCTTGCCCATTGCTGTTCTGGTTAGTTATTATTGTCTTATTTCACTGTAGAGCCTCCAGCCGTGCTCAATATGCCTTAGCTAGCCCTTTTGTTCCACCCCCCACAGATGCGGTGACCTCACCTGGCATAAATGGTGCCTCTAGAGACAAAACCTCTCTCATCGTCACTCAATGCCTAGGTTTACCTCCACTGTATTCACATCCTACCATACCCTTGTCTGTACATTATGCCTTGAATCTATTCTTCCGCGCACAGAAATCTGCTCCTTTCACACTCTGTTCTGAACGCCCTTAGACGACCAGTTATTATAGCCTTTAGCCGTACCCTTATCCTACTCCTCCTAAATTCCTCTGGTGATGTAGAGGTTAATTGAGGCCCTGCAGCGCCTAGCTCCACTTCCATTCCCCAGGCGCACTCATTTATTGACTTCTGTAACCGTAAAAGCCTTGGTTTCATGAATGTTAACATTAGAAGCCTCCTCCCTAAGTCTGTTTTACTCACTGCTTTAGCACACTCCGCCAACCCGGATGTCCTAGCCGGGTCTCAATCCTGGCTCAGGAAGGCCACAAAAAATCTTGACATTTCCGTCCCTAACTTTTCCGACAAGATAGAACTGCCAAAGGTGGCGGAGTTGCAAAAGACTGCAGAGATAACCTGCAGAGTTCTGGGATACTATTCTGGTCTGTGCCCTAACAATTCGCGCTTCTACTTTAAAAAAATCACCTTTCCAGAAACAAGTCTCTCACCGTTGCCACTTGTTAAAGACCCCCTTCAGCCCCTAGCTTTGTCCTGGACACTATATGTGAATTGATTGCCCCACATCTATCTTCAGAGTTTGTCCTGTTAAGTAACCTAAACTGGGACATGCTTAACACCCCGGCCGTCCTACAATCTAAGCTAGATGCCCTCAATCTCACACAAATTATCAAGGAACCTACCAGGTACATCTCTAAATCCGTAACCATTGGCATTCTCTTAGATATCATCCTGACCAACTTGCGTTCTAAATACACCTCTGTTGTCTTCAACCAGGATCTCAGGGACCATTGCCTCATTGCCTGCGTGCATAACAACCACCCCTCATCACTGTCAAACGCTCCCTAAAACACTTCAGCGAGCAGGCCTTTCTAATCCACCTGGCCTGGGTATCCTGGAAGGATATTGACCTCATCCAGTCAGTAGAGGATGCCTGGTTGTTCTTTAAAAGTGCTTTCCTCACCATCTTAAATAAGCATGCCCCATTCAAAAAATGTAGAACTAAGAACAGATATAGCCCTTGGTTTACCCCAGACTTGACTGCCCTTGACCAGCACAGAAGCATCCTGTGGCATTCTGCATTAGCATCGAATAGCCCCCGCGATATGCAACTTTTCAGGGAAGTCACGAACCAATATACTCAGTCAGTTAGGAAAGCTGAGGCTAGCTTTTTCAAGCAGAAATTTGGATCCTGTAGCACTAATTCCAAAAAGTTTTGGGACACCGTAAAGTCCATGGAGAATAAGAGAACCTTCTACCAGCTGCCCACTACCCTGAGGATAGGAAACATTGTCACTGCCGATAAATCTACGATAAACGATAATATCAATAAGCATTTTTCTATGGCTGGCCATGCTTTCCTCCTGGCTACCCCTACCCCGGCCAACATCTCAGGACCCCCTGCAGCAACTTGCCCTGCTTCTCCTTCGCCCAAATCCAGACAGCTGATGTTCTGAAAGAGCTGCAAAATCTGGATCCCTACATATCAGCTGGGCAAGACAATCCGGACCCTCTTTTTCTAAAATGATCAGCCGAAATTGTTGCAACCCCTATTACTAGCCTGTTCAACATCTCTTTTGTATTGTCTGAGATCCCCAAAGATTTGAAAGCTGCCGCGGTCATCCCCCTCTTTAAAGCGGAGACACTCTAGACCCAAACTGTTATAAACTTATATCCATCCTGCGCTGCCTTTCTAAAATCATCAAAAGCCAAGTTAACAAACAGATCACCGACCATTTCGAATCCAACTGTACCTTCTCCACTATGCAATATGGTTTCCGAGCTGGTCTTGGGTGCACCTCAGCCACGATCAAGGTCCTAAACGATATCATAACCGCCATCGATAAAAGACAGTTCTGTGCAGCCGTCTTCATCGACCTGGCCAAGGCTTTCGACTCTGTCAATCACCACATTCTCAATCACCGCAGACTCAATAGCCTTGGCTTCTCAAATGACTGCCTCACCTGGTTCACCAACTACTTCTCAGATAGAGTTCAGTGTGTCAAATCGGAGGGCCTGTTGCCCGGACCTCTGGCAGTCTCTATGAGGGTACCACAGGGGTCAATTCTTGGCCGACTATTTTCTCTGTATATATCAATGATATCGTTCTTGCTGCTGGTGATTCTCTGATCCACCTCTACGCAGACGACACCATTCTGTATACATCTGGCTTTTCTTTGGACATCATTCTAACAAACCTCCAAATGAGCTTCAATGCCATACAACACTCCTTCCGAGGCCTCCAATTGATTTTAAATGCAAGTAAAATTAAGTGCATGCTCTTCAACCGATTGCTGCCCGCACCCTCCCGCCCGACTAGCAGCACTACTCTGGACGGTTTGGACTGTGAGAATATGTGGACAACTACAAATACTTCGGTGTCTGGTTAGAATGTAAACTCTCCTTCCAGACTCACATTAAGCATCTCCAATCCAAAATTAAATCTAGATTTGGCTTCCTACTCCTTCACTCATGCTGCCAAACATACCGTCATAAAACTGACTATCCTACCGATCCTTGACTTTGGCGATGTCATTTACAAAATAGTCTCCAACACTCTACTCAGTAAATTGGATGTAGTCTATCACAGTGCCATCCGTTTTGTCACCAAAGTCCCATAAACTGACCCACCACTGTGACCTGCATGCTCTCGTTGGCTGGCCCTCACTACATATTCGTTGCCAAACCCACTGGCTACAGGTAATCTATAAGTCTATTTTAGGTAAAGCCCCACCTTATCTCAGCTCACTGGTCACCATAGCAACACCCACCCGTAGCACGCGCTCCAGCAGGTATATTTCACTGGTCACCCCCAAAGCCAACACTTGCTTTGGCCGCCTTTCCTTCCAGTTCTCTGCTGCCAATGACTGGAATGAATTGCAAAAATCACTGAAGCTGGAGTCTTATATCTGCCTCTCTAACTTTAAGCATCAGCTGTCAGAGCAGTTTACCAATCACTGTACCTGTACACAGCCAATCTGTAAATAGCACACCCAACTACCTCGTCCCTATAGTGTTACTTATCCTCTTGCTCTTTTGCACCTCATTATCTCTACTTGCACATCATCATCTGCACATCTATCACTCCAATGTTAATGCTAAATTGTAATTATTTCGCCTCCATGGCCTATTTATTGCCTTACCTCCCTACTCTTCTACATTAGCACACACTGTACATAGATTTTTCTATTGTGTTATTGACTGTACATGTATTTATGTGTTGTTGTTTTTGTTGCACTGCTTTGCTTTATCTTGGCAGTTGTAAATGAGAACTTGTTCTCAATTGGCCTACCTGGTTAAATAAAGGTGAAATAAATCAAATAAATAAAAGTTTAAAAAAGACTAAGAGCCATAGAATCTTCATTACAGGAAACAGTATTGAGTTTTTGGGCAAAACCCAGTATCATCCCCATCCTATCTAGAGAGAATTCTATTGCCTCATTCAAATCAGAATGGGTTCCAACTTCCATGGCGATGTCAGGGGAGTCACACATGGACTGCAGGCCTTAAGTTTGTGTCCATTTGATCAATTCCTGCATCTGCGAGGCTGCTGATCTGCTTTATTTATGTTGTGCTAGCAGCGGAGATCGCAGGGGATGAGAAGTCTATCTCACGACAAGCAGAGCTCAACACGGCACACAGGTGGTGATGTGTTGGTAGGCTATGCAATGCCAACTTTAGTGCAAATGGGGATTTGGGCCAGTCTTCATACACTGTATCAGAGTATGGGTGCTGATCTAGGATCAGATTAGCCTTTTAGATCATAATGAATAAGACTACGTAGAGAGGGAGGCCCTGATCCTAGACCAGCACTCCTTCTCTGAGACGTCTTATGAATACAGGCCCTTGTCTAGCGAGGCATCTGCATGACGATAGAAAAGGAGAGGGAGAACTGGGGTTGGGTAACAATATAAAGAAGTTGTAGCCATCTCTGAGGTGTCATCGCTGCAGTCATGGATAGAGATAGAGAAAACCCCATTGAGGAAATGCAGACAGATTGAGTTGTGAACAGGGTTGCAAATCTTTAGTAATTTGGGTAGTTAACAGAAAATGTATGGCAATATATCGTAACCTTGGTCATTTATACTTGAATAACTTGAATCCATATACAGTATTATTTATATATCTGTGTCCATAATGTCCATGAGTTCTAGTAGATAGACCATATGGTTCAAGAGAAAATAGCCTAATTAATGAAAAAAAGCTTCTAAATCAACAATGGCATTATTTTCAATTACCTCTGCAACTCATTCAACTATTGACTTTTTTCGCAACTGCCACCAGTTTGATGCCAAAAAATGTACAACAAATACATATTGACATACAGTACCAGTCAAAAGATCGGACACACCTAGTGATTCAAGGGTTTTTCTTTATTTTTACTATTTTCTACATTGTAGAATAATAGTGAAGACATCAACACTATGATATAACACAAATGGAATCATGTAGTAATCAAAAAAGTGTTAAACTAATCAACATATATTTTATATTTGAGATTCTTCAAAGTAGCCTTAAGAAGGAAAGAAATTCCACAAATGAACTTCTAACAAGGCACAGCTATTAATTTAAATGCATTCCAGGTGACTACCTCATGAAGCTGGTTGAGAGAATGCCAAGAGTGTGGAAAGCTGTCATCAAGGCAAAGAGTGGCTACTCTGAAGAATCTCAAATATATTTAGATTTGTTTAACACTTTTTTGGTTAATACATGATATGTGTTATTTCATAGTTTTGATGTCTTCACTATTATTCTACAATATAGAACATAGTTATTTTTTTAAATAAGAAAAACCCTTAAAATCTTAAAATCACTTTATTGGTCAAGTGCACACAATGTCCAACTTAAATTTGACTTCCGCTTTTAACCCAAACCCTCCGTAAGACATACATATATATATACATATACAGGTTTTGGAGAGGTGCGGGGGCTGCCACACTGTGTTGTGGTGGATTAAGGGCCTTGCTCAAAGGCACAGAGGCAGGCAATGGCATCTATGATTTGACACCAGCAACCCTTCAGTGGCCAACTCACTTCCCGCCAGATTTCTCCCGTCGGCCCCCGGTGATTCGATCTAGCAAACCCTCCGGGTGCTGGATCGCCCCTCTAACTGCTAGGACACCTGCCAATTTACCTGTGAATATTGTTCACCACACGTGTGAAAATTTTGCATGACTTGACAACGTTGAATAAAGACAATAGGACAAACAGGAAACCCTCAGATCGGCGGTTTATGTTTTAAGAAATGTATTTATATTGGAATAAAAATGACAACATAAGAAAATAAAGCATATAAAATATAGCAGCCAAATCCTGCCACCCTACTCAGGGTCTCCCAGTGAAAGTCTCAGAGTGCTAGTTCTACATGACGATTCCTCTTCATTCCAATTCAACTCCCTTTAGCCTTCAAGGTAATTGGCAATCTTATTCCAACTACGCTCTATTGAACGTCTGTAAATGTTTTCAATGCATAAAAGTTAGGAGCACAGAATCCCACTATCCATTCCCTAAACTCGGGAGTTCATCCAGCTGACCCCACGTTGTCTCAGCGTCTGTCCCAAACGGCGCCCTATTCCCTGTATAGTGCACACTTCTTTTGTCCAAAGCGGGGAATAGCAAAAGGGTGCCATTTTGTATGCAACCCCTGTGACCTAGCAACTACATACAATCTCCTTATAGAAAAACCTGCAGATTGAATGTTTGAATGCATCATTATTCATCATGCCTGTAGATGTGTGTGCAGTATGTGTGTGCTTGTATGTGGACGTGTGTGTGTGTGTTCACACAAGTTCAATTTGATGTGGATACTGGTTAAGGTGAGGGCTTGTAGAAACAAAGAGCCCCTGGAACCTCCATTGGGAAACCCTTGTTGAGCATTCTGTATTCACACACCTACGACAATAAAGTTCCATAAGAGGATTGACACTATAGCCTCTATATGATATAACAATGAGCGCTGTACAGCTTATTCTTTAACCCCTCTCTCTGTATCCTTAGGAGCTCAAAAAACAAACACAATGTACAGCAAACACCTCTCAGAGAATAGTCACACAGCAAAACCAGGACGACTTCACTCACAGGGTAAAGCTTCTCGTAGAGCATTAAACGAAACGTATTTACGGGTATTCACATTGTATGGAAACATGTCGGACTGGTCTTCAGTGGTAAAATGAACAGACATGGGAAGAAATCGAATCCTTTGAAAACAGATGATGATCCCAAGTCTATTTGTAAAATCAAACTAAGGAAAAGTATGGCTGTGCATACCACGAGTGAAGGAATTGTTAAGTTGCAACACCATATTTGGTATAATGGAGGGACTTTTAATGGGGAATATGAACTTCATATTTGTTGAATGTGGTGGCATTGGCTACTAAAGGAATTCACTAGCGATGTTCTAGTATTGAAGCAAGAGAACGTTCTTAAAAAGTGGTATTCAAAGCTAGGCTGCAGTGGGGTCGGCAAAATCTACAAAACAAAACATAATATATATATATGTATACTGTATATATATATATATATATAAACATTAACACCACCTTCCTAATATTGAGCTGCACTCCCTTTCGCCCTTTCGTCAGGGCATGGACTCTACAAGGTGTCGAAAGCGTTCCACGGGGATGCTAGCCCATGTTGACTCTAATACTTCCCACAGTTTTGTTAATATGGCTGGATGTCCTTTGGGTGGTGGACCATTCTAGATACACACGGGAAACTGTTGAGCGCCAAAAACCCAGCAGCATTGCAGTTCTTAAAACACTAACTGGTGCGCCTGGCACCTACTACCATACCCCATTTAAAGGCACTTGAATGAGGTATGGTAGTCTTGCCCATTCATTCTCTGAATGTCACACATACACAGTCCATGTCTCAATTGTCTCAATGTTTAAAAATGGTTCTTTAACCTCCTCCCCTTCATCTACAGTACACTGACTGAAGTGGATTTAACAAGTGACATCAATAAGGGATCATAGCTTTCACCTTTATTCACCTGGTCAGTCTATGTCATGGAAAGAGCAGGTGTTCCTAATGTTTTTTACACTCAATCAGTGTATAGATGTATATTAGGAACAAAACATGAGTACAGATTATTGTATGGAACAATATTAAACATTTTCTGAGAAAGATAATCAGAAAATATAATTTTATTGGGTAAATGTATTTATTGGTTTCTGTATATGAGGAAAATGCAATGAATTTATGGGTTATTGTTGATGTAATAAACGTAATCATTTTAAGGTTGTGCCATTATATTTGAGGTGGGGTCGCAAGAAATTCTTGGGAAAAAAATGTGTGCCCCACTGAAAAAGTTTGAATACCACTGTTCTTAAGGGACCTTTTGCATTTGTGGCCTGCTGCCGTGAGGGATATAGATTAAGGCATTATGAAAATAGACAACAGTTCCTTCTACAGTCTCAGACCCTCATTGACCCAAACTAAGCTATCTGCTCAGCCATTTCATTAACATCATTGTAAAAATGCATGGCCTAGGTCATACACTTTCAACCAAGTACACTAAGGCAGGAGAATGCATATCCTGTGCGGAAATCCGGTGTTTGACTGGCACTTTGTATAGATGCCTTGAAAAGCAATTTTGGAGATGAATGAAATCAACTTAATAGTGGATTTAATTCAAATGCTGAAAGAGTCCCTTCAGATTAAAGGTTCAGGTTTTAGATTGGATGTGACAAATACAAATGAACCTGACATACCTGGACGCCTCCAATTGAATACTTTGTCAAGATGGCCTGGTTTCAGGCACTCTTGACATACGAGTGGCACACCCCTTGGGCATCGTCAAGGAGACGGATCCATCAACAGACAGACCACAGTTGTTCACTTTCGCCCACTCATTTTAGTCAATTTAGTAGAAAAGCACAGACAAAACAATGAATCCCAAGGACACCACCAGCAACGTATAAAACATTCAACTTCCTAAAGGAAAATGAGTAACACTACATGCCACATCAATGAATTTGCGATATGGTACATTGACTAAATCAACTTGAATGAACACATGGAGAAAGTACAGCTTTGCTCCTACAAATCCAATCTGGACGGGGATGGCCTTCATTTCATTACAAGGATTGTATTCATTAATTAAGGCATGTGATGGAAAACGCTTTTTAAAAAAAAGAAAAAATGGCAAAGGAAAATTCAAATGATTGTTTCTTATTGGACAAGTTCAAGTAGGCCCTCCCTGTTTCAGTCCTTTTTGTTCCGTTTGGTGCCAAATGAATACGGTCTCTGCTGATGGTTACAGGGATTAGCTCACCCCAAAATTGAGGTTTGTTATCATTGGGAAATCTGCAGGCCTATATCCTAAATTAATGGGAATAATTGGCACCATATCCTTTTTCGAAATTATATTTGTGGAATTTACAAAATGGGGATCCCAGGAACAAATGTCACATAAAAGACTTCAAACCCCTCAGACTTATGAAAAAGTCAGACAATGTTTCATTTTGGGTGGAGTCTTTAATAAATCAGAGTAAAATTCCTGTAGAAAACATTTACTGGGAGTTTTAATTTGTTCTGGAATGTGTTGAATTTTTCCCAATACCACCATCTCAGTGTGACTACCTCTGCAGTGTGACTATCTGCATTGGCTGCGTGTATTGTTTGTGTGCGATGAGTCCGTGTGTGTGTGCACATGCCTGTGTGCCTGCATGTGTGACTGTGTGCATTTCTGTGCGTGTGCATGAGTGTGTAGTGCATGCCGCAGAGATTGTGTCTGAGTCATGTCGAGGCAATGGTGCAGCACGATGACAAAGAGAGTGAGTTGAACAGAGGGAATGGAGGGCACAAATTGGAAATAGCAAACCAATACCAATTTCTTACAGTATATGGGATTCATATGATACTGTATACCACAGTGGACAATGGAAAGAAACTCAAAATGGTGGTATGTTGTGGTTCCTGGTATTGTTTATGACTTGTGATCTGGGGGCAATATCAAGAGACAGGGCCCACACATGCGCAAAGGGAACGAATGAGGACTATTTCTGATTACATTGGGGTTCTTTGTGTCTCTGGGCAAATTGTTTGAACGGGAAACTCATTCTCCCCTCCAATCATCAGCATCACACCTGCTGACATGGCGTTGCTGTCTTTCGGAAATATGTTGCAAACACATGTTCCATATAGAATACGGTCACTATTATAAAACAAGTCATTGTGTTTGTCTTCATGTTCAGTTCTCTTTGTCGTCGTCGTCTCAACGCCGTGGTGCTTTCCCATCGCTCAATATCCTCGGTTTTGTCGGCACTTGGAAGTCTTTTTCTATGTGTTCTCTGTTTGTAGCTCTGAAAAGGCAATAATGTCCACAGTTCTCGGGAAAATAAAAAATTGTATCGTATCAGAGAACAATAGAAGAGTAACAATATGATCAATATCAAGAACACAACAAAAGGACAAATAATTTATAAACAAATCAACAATTAGCACGAGTGACAGAAAATACTGCATAGTACAAATGCCCCGTAACCTGTGTCCTTCACATCCTAGACAGGGCATAGGGCCTTCGAGACAGACAGCCCATACAGAGAGGTCGTGTCCCACCTCACGGACTTCCTCTGGTAAGTCTCTATGGACATGTACAACGGGAGTTCCAACACTAAGCCCAGGGCATCATTCCAGAGCGCCACTCAACTCAAAGATCCCTTCCAGGGGGGACGTGCCCAGAATTTCCACAGCCAAAGCCAACGCCCCAGCCACCGTCCTCCCAGATCAAATACACCAGGATCAAGGCAGCTCCTGTCACAGTACCACATGACCTTCCCATGATGCCCCCCGTTGCCCTTGTGGAGATGTGCCTACTGGGTACAGTGGGTGTGTGGTGGTCTAGGTAGGTAAAAAGGGTTGTCCAGGTCAAGGGGGAGGGGGTCATTGTTATTCGGGTTCGCTGCTGTTGGTCGTTTTCTCCCACTCTATGCTCTCCTCGCTGTGGGTGGGCGAGGCGCCGTGGCTGGGGCCTCCCCCGGGACGCATGGCGCGCAGCCCCTGGAAGCGCCTGCACTCGGGGCAGATGCGGATGTGGCTGCAGCCACGCGCCACCAAAGCCGCCTCCTGCGCCAGTCTGTGGGAGAGGGGCTCGGAGAGGGGCAGGCCGGCGGCAGCGCCACACAACTTGCCATTGCTCAGGCTGACGGCAGCCGCCCTTGCCCGGCGCTCTTCCAGGGGCAGGGAGCGAGGACGGAGCATGGTTGTCCCCCGCCGACGCCTCAGCTGTAGGCTGTCCCGGCACAGGACGATCCCCTGGAGCTCCCGTAGCATCTCCTCACACACCGACAGCTGCAACACACACAGGGAGAGAGAGGGAAGAGAGAGAGGCCGGGAGATCTCACTGACACACTGCAAGATCAGAGACTGACAGACAGACAACAGCCACACAAATAAGATAGAATCGGATGTACTGGACATTTAAATGTGACAATATCTAACAAAAGGAACTGAAGACGTAGTTTGTTGAGAAAATGTAACAACAACCTAGGGTCTTCAAAGAAAAACAGACAACTGACTGGTTAAATATTGATATATTTCCTCTAGATTGTTTAACATTCTTATTTATTATATGAAATGATTGTGAAATATTGGTTACATTCTACATTTAGCCATTGTCATCTCCATAACACAAGACTAATTGCCCATATTGCCCAAACTGCATTAAATGGGTGTTACTGTATCTGTGTGTGCCTGTTTCCTCTCTGTGAGGAGAGAAGAACAGGGATGTAGTCACACAGTACATCTTTCTAACTGTGTTGGCCCATGGCATCTCCCTTTGTACCATGTGATAGAAGGGATACGCTTACAGAGGCACTGTGTGGGTTATGAGCCATGCCATCTGACAAAAGTCAAATAAGTCAATCCAAATAAGCAACTAGATAGATAGACAGCTTGTACGCACACACACTCACTTCATTTCCTAGTCCCCCCCCCCCCCAAATAAGTCAGGTGGCATAGGCTTTTCTGTAAAGATGCTGGTTTATTTAGATATTATTATATTTTTTTATCACAGTGTATTGTATAACAAATCCAATTGAACAAAAATTATCACATAAAAATACTGCAGAAATGGAAATAATATAAATGTCAAACCACGAAATGACGTCTCATTCAAATGTTAATTCAAAGGGGGCTGATTTTTGAGGTTGTTCAAGAAGAAAATCACAGCATTTGAAGCCACATTCACTACCAGTGGAGGCAGCTGAAGTCTATTACCTAAAGGCCTGTAGATTGATAGTTAGATACTGTGTGTCGGGTATTATCTTTGGCTTTGTGCTGTAAGGTCTCGGAGGCAAATAAAGGCAATGGCGCCCACTCGGCAAGGGGTGGCAGGGATAGGAAGCTGTGTGTTTCCCCATGTGTGAGGCAGCATAGTGGGCTTGTGGGGATTGCTGCTCCTGGAGTTGAGCTGGGTCTGGGAGAAGAGAGCATCAGGGCGGGGAGAGGGAGACAAAGCAGATGCAGGTAAAATAGTCCTCTCTCACCTCTGTTCCGGGCGTCTGCCGCAGAAACCACATAAACTCCAGCACCGCCATGAAGATGGCCACCAGCAGACCACACACCAGCACCACGAAGATACCGCCTATGTTTTCCATGCCTAGTCCTGAGAGGGTGGGAGAGAGAGAATTGGAGAGAGTCACAAACGCACACACATATATACACCCCCCCCCCCACCACTGTGCGCACGCACGCACGCACGCACGCACGCACGCACGCACGCACGCACGCACGCACGCACGCACGCACGCACGCACGCACGCACGCACGCACGCACGCACGCACGCACGCACGCACGCACGCACGCACGCACGCACGCACGCACGCACGCACGCACGCACGCACCACACACACACACACACACACACACACACACACCACACACACACACACACACACACACACACACACACACACACACACACACCACACACACACACACACACACACACACACACACACACACACACACACACACACACACACACACACACACACACACACACACACCACACACACACACACACACACACACACACACACACACACACACACACACACACACACACACACACACACACACACACACACACACACACACACACACACACACACACACACACACACACACACACACACACACACACACACACACCACACCACACACACACACACACACACACACACACACACACACACACACACACACACACACACACACACACACACACACACACACACACACACACACACACACACACACACACACACACACACACACACACACACACACACACACACACACACACACACACACACACACACACACACACACACACACACACACACACACACACACACACACACACACACACACACACACACACACACACACACACACACACACACACACACACACACACACACACACACACACACACACACACACACACACACACACACACACACACACACACACACACACACACACACACACACCCACACACACACACACACACACACACACACACACACACACACACACACACACACACACACACACACACACACACACACACACACACACACACAGCATCTCAGTGACCGTGATACTACACCTGTCTAAATAGGGTGGGTAAGATGAGAGGGGGCGGACAAGGGGGATGGATGGATAGAGAGAGAGAATGACAGATGGAGGAGTAATAGCACCTTTGGCACGGTGATCCTCCTCCTTTGGACACTTGCCACCATCCCACCATTTCCTCTTCAAGATCTCTAGACGGTTGTCTTCTTGCAGCTTGAGGATGGCAAGGTCAAACTCATCCCGGTACACTGACCCTGAGGAGGGAGGAGATGTGCAGAGGGTCACCGCCCTGCAAAGGCCATCTCGTCAATGAGTGAGCATATCGATGAATTCCTGGGAGGTTTCCTGTAGCATGTGTTTTTATGCATTACGATGAGTGCAGTTTACAATAAGAGCTAGTCTGTACGTGTGTGCATCAACGTAACCTTCCTATGACCTATGATTTGCATATCCCACACTGTATACCAAGGCAGTGTTTTCCAAATTGAACAAATACTGGTATGTGGCATGGCTGGGGGTTTCCGAGGACCGGTTTGGGAAACACTTTTCAGAGACAAAAACCAATGCATTTGCTGGTTTCACTTTGAACAGTAAAATATAGATTTTTCAAGCAGCAACTCCAGTCCATACCAAGAGTCGATTAAAATAATTTAACTCATTCCAGTTCGCTCCACTGTTCCTGGACTGTGAAAGGGATGTAGTGACAGCATTTCCTTTTCATAAAAACCGCACTAAGTAGAGTGAGCAGAGAAAACCCATACAAAAATGCCCGCTCCAGTTGGAGTTGTGTAAAATCGGTACTCTCTCCTTCTCCTACCTTCCCACCCCTCCTTCTCCTCCATGCCCTTCTCTCCTTCCCATCTTCCCTCCACACTTACCCACTGGCATGCCAATGCCGTAGCCCTTGGTGTCCAGCAGACCTCCTATCTGGGTGAGGTTACAGTTGCGCTGCCGGTAGTACTCGTTCATGGTGCTCTCTAGCAGGTAGGCATAGTTGGAGTTGACCACGCGGGCGATGCCCTCCTCCGTGCTCTTCACAAACACACTGGGCTGCTTGGAGTGCATGAAGTTCCACATGCGCTGGTACGTCTGGTAGCGTGAGTTCTGTGATATAGGGGGGGGGGGGGGTCATGTGACAAGAAGAGGGAGAAGAACGGTCAGATCTGGTCTGATCTGAGTGCTGAGAGCATGCTTTGGGCTCTGGAGAACAAAAGAGGCCCCACAGGAATCTAAAGGAGAGAGAGAGAGAGGAGCTCCCTTTCGGTCTTTGTCTTTCTCTCGCTGTCGCCACCCTTTCTCTTTCTCTTTGACAGATGAAAGCCTGCTTTGAGGCCAGCTACATAGGCTGAAAGGGAAAGTCAGCGGCTGACCCACACTGCCTATCTCTCCAGGTGCAGCACTGAGCTTTCCTTCAGGGGGAAGAGGACATTGACAATCAGACAGGAAATAGATAAGCCATAGTCATTGGAGGTGGAGCGGGGGACAGACAGTGAGGTGACAGGGTCTAAGAGAAGATCAGTGACAGGTCATCTATTATAGTGGAGGGGGCCATGTGTGTGGTATGCATGTGTGTGTAAGTGTGTGTGTGTGTGTGTGTGTGTGTGTTTGCCCTTCACCTGGAAGAAGGTCATGGTGGAGCCCCCGTGCATGGTGCCATACTCGATGGCCGTCTGATCAGCCAGGTCGTCCACTGACTCGATGGGTACCTCCATCCTCTGGACAGTGAGGAAGGCAGCCAGGTTGGCCGTGTAGGACGAGATGATGATCAGGGTGAACGCCCACCTGGAGGGACAGAGCGAGGTACAGTATCAGCTATAGACTCACACAGACTACCTCAGAGGTACAGTATCATCTATAGACTCACACAGACTACCTCAGAGGTACAGTATCATCTATAGACTCACACAGACTACCTCAGAGGTACAGTATCATCTATAGACTCACACAGACTACCTCAGTGGTACAGTATCATGTAAAGACGCACACAGACTACCTCAGTGATACAGTATCAGCTATAGACTCACACAGACTACCTCAGAGGTACAGTATCATATTTAGGCTCACACAGACTACATCAGAGGTATGGTTCACTGTCTCAGGCAAAACCAATAAGTTATGGCATTCCGCAGGGGAGTGTGCTTGGGCCTCTACGGTTTTAACTGTATATAAAGAATATGAAAGATGCTTGTTCTTGCCGTATTCTCCTTTATGCGGATGATGTCTCATCAAAAGTAAAACTATGTTGGAGAGCATTCTTAGCACAGAGCTTACTAACATTAGCAAATGGCTTGGAGATAATAAGCTATCTCTGCACATAGGTAAAACTGAGGCAATTACTTTTGGGTCCAGACCTAAATTGTGTAGGTCCTCTGAAATCAAAGTGGAGTTAGGGGGTGAGGTGCTGCCTAATAAAACCTATGTTAGCTACCTGGGATGCATCCTTGATGGAAGCTTGGGAGGTGTGAGCATGGCCAGTAAGGTGCTACGGAAGGTTAATGTCAGGACTACATCTTTGGCTAGAAAGTCCAAGCTGTTTGATAAGGACTCCATGATTGTGCTAGCCACTGCCTTCATCCAATGCCATTTTGACTACGCTAGTACTTCCTGGTTTGGGGGCTTATCTAAGCTTCTGAAGGGGAAGCTCCAGATAGACAAGAATAAGCTGATCAGGGTAGTATTGAAGGTGAGTCCACATACTCACATAGGCAGGAGCTGCTTTCAGGAACTCAACTGTCTGCCTGTTGAGGCTAGGGTGTCCCAGATTAGACTGAGTTTGGTTTGCAGGAGTATTTATGGTTCTGCGCCCTGATATCTAACTGATTACTTTCCCCGTGTTAGGAATGCACACAATCCCAGCACCAGATCAGGTGTTGCTAATGTGTGCTTATACAGGTTCAGGAGTAATGCTGGGAGAGGTACTGTCTAGTATACTGGAGCCTCAGAGTGGAATGAGTTGCCTCTGCACATAAAAATGACGTCCTCTCTGGGCATCTTTAAAAAATAAAGTCAAAAACTGTTTGATGTCTTCTGTGCCCATACGAATGACCCTTATGATGTAACTGCAACGATGGGATAGATGTTCCTCTTCTTTGTTTTTATGTTTTGGTATCTCGCTGTCGTACTGTGTTCAACCAGGTTCGACCGTGCCTAGCCATCTTGTCTCAAGAGGACCACAATGGAAATAAGTACCAGACTTCATTGTGTGTTATCCTCCATGACTACATTCAGGTGCATCTATGGCTTTTTCAAGTTTTACATGTGCTTGGTTTTTAAAAAACGATTGAATTAATGAACGAAATGAAGTATCATTTAAAGACTCACACAGACTACCTCAGCGGTACAGTATCAAGTATAGTATCAGACTCTTAATTGGATAGGAAATAGGAAATATTCAGGGCCCAGATGGTAGGCTAATTGGAGCAGGGGCACATACATGATATGATCATAGCGTCGTCTTAAGGGTTTATAAGTGGTTGCTAATTAGAGGTTCACCTTTTGCCTGTGGCCTTGACCTCTCTGCTGCAGCTTCAGGAACTTCAAAGTAACATTTTCCCATGTTTCCCTTATCACACTACTCAACCGAGCCGAGCTTACCTGCGCTAGCCTGTCTGGTTAACCATCCACCACATTACGGTTCTGGTGTGCATCGGGACAGATGTGCAAAGCCAAGGTGTCTAAGTCAAGCGGTATGATTTATCAAGTACACTATTACCGTTTTCACACTACTGCGCCAAACCAAGCTGTGCTAAGCCAAAGGTGTGCTGGATGGGCCTGGTTACGCATCCCCCATCTTTGCTGGAACTCTGCTGGAAAGGACCATGTGAGAAAAAAATGCATTTGTACTCACCATACTCCACTGACGCAGCGCGTGGAGAGGGCGCGGGGGGCGATGGTGGACCCCTGCTGCATGAACCCCCCCACGGGGAACCAGAAGCTGTTGCCTAGCGAGTATTGGTTGATGAGGAGGTTACAGCGCCCCTTCAGGCAGGGGTGGGGATTGTACCACTCGTAGGGGGTGAGTCTAAACAGACACACACAAGTGAGAGAAATTAGAGGGGAAATACAACAACTTAAACAGTCAGCGAAGCACCAAGTCACCTTGAGTCCCATGAGGTGGTGTGAGGTGTCCCCCTGGGTCAGCCGAGGTACACTCCCATACACCTGCTGCTGTCTGCTGTGAGTGAAAGCACTCTAATAAGCTACTAAATATGCTGTATGGAGCAGAAGATTGAGCTGCCATGACAGCTTCCTGTATATTATCGTGTTTGTAGAATGATACAAGTTCTAAAAAATGCATGCTTTGACTACTCGGGCAAATCTCCCAGGGTAATACTTAAAACAGAGTGTAACACACTGTATATAGATCATTCAACATACAAACAAGTAAAGAATAATGGACTTCCAACGAATCAAATCACTTGGGCAGTGATGTCAGCACACCTTTGGCAACCCCTCCTCTCAGAATGTCTCGTTACAGTTGTTGTCGTCGTCACTGCTCAGGGGTAGGTTGTCTTCTTGTATTGTTGCTTTTTAAATGTACCCGATTTTTCTTTCAGGCACATGACATCAACATTTCATCAAGATGGTTCCACTTCCATCAACTTTCAAAATCATCACCTTTCAAAATGACAAAGGTGTCCCCCCACCCCGTTTTTCACCTCACCAAAATAAAATCACTTTTTTTACACAATAAATACATACAAGATTATATCAAGGGGTTGCTGCCTGCTACTAAATCATCTCTCCTTCCTATTGAAGTGTGCACTCGTTCACGACTCCATGACCTATAGGGAATTTACAAATACCAGTCATTTCCTATCAAATCCATGAACAACTGCACAATTCGGGAAAAGGAGAGATTATTGAGACACAACACGTGTGTACTGTCGTTGTACTGCATATGACATGTCAGTTCCTGCAATGCACCAGTAGATGTCAATGTGGAGCTGAGAGGAGTTGGAAGACTCACCTGGCAACCAGAAAGAGCACACAGCTGACTGCCAGGTAGGCTAGCAGCATGAAGAGCCACACCCCAGGGGAGAAAGGGTCTAGGAAGGAGAAGTAGCCAGGTCTGCGGCCCTACAACACACAGAGACAGAGACAGAGACAGAGACAGAGACAGAGACAGAGACAGAGACAGAGACAGAGACAGAGACAGAGACAGAGACAGAGACACAGAGAGAGAGAGAGAGAGAGAGAGAGAGAGAGAGAGAGAGAGAGAGAGAGAGAGAGAGAGAGACAGAGACAGAGACAGAGAGAGAGAGAGAGAGACAGAGACAGAGACACAGAGAGAGAGAGAGAGAGAGAGAGGTGGTTAGCTACATTACAGATACACCCTAAGCCAGTACATCTGCTACAGATTTATCCCTGTGACTGAACGTTCCTGTGTTTACTATGACTGTCTCCAGTCATAGTAATGGGGTTCATAGTAATGGTAGTACATGGGGTTCCTTCATATTGCTTCATTATTTAGCACAGATTGCCATTGTCCACAAAATGAAACAAACCAATTACATCTGGAATAGAGCTCTGGAACATGCATGGTTGAAAGTGACTGCAGAAGGCCAGTGCACCAGCTAGGGGCAATTACATTATCTTCAATGGCCATGGAGAAACCCAAACCAGTACAGTCCATCAAAGACCAGAACTGTAAGGACGGACGTGGTGTTGTTAGGGGCAACAGCACAGCTATCTGACATCAAATGTGGCCTCACTGTGTATTCTTAAGAATATGTCAATGTAACATGTACCATCAATTCACCAAGACGACAATCCCCTTAATAATAAGCAATACAAAAATATATATATTGCGAGGGGAAAGGATTTAAGGGCATCTAAAAATGTTAATGATGAATTAATCCATAATTAGGCCTGGTTGAGGTCGGATATTCATTAATATGTCTGTAATCACTCCTGTATTAGTGTAATTGAGAAACATAGGAGTGGAGCTGGAGATTTCTAATTACAGTAGAGAGAATTAGGACTGTCTGAGGAGCCTGGTGCTACCAGCTGATGGAGGCTTGCCCGGTGACAATGATCCATTTATGGTACCAGCGTCACCGTACTCTCTGTTAGGGGGACTCTGTAACGGTACTCAAACTGGTCAGAGGCCATTCTAGTGCCGGAGAGAGTCTTGAAACGAGAAAGGGTAGTGTGTGTGTGTGTGAGTATCTTTTTTGAGGATGTGACCGCAGGGTTCAAACCCGGGTCTCCTGCATGCCACAAGACTGTCTTAGCCCACTGAGTTAAAGGCATTCCAAACCACCTCGGTTACAAAGGCAAGGGCGTACATTAAAAGGTCATGCCAATAACGGTGCAATGCAGGGGCAACTCCTGCGAGAACATATCGGCGAAACGTAACTAGGTGAAGGTTGTGCTGACACGAGGCGTCTCGTGGTCATCCAATCTGGTGCCAAGTGAAGCAAGCATTTTGTTTACAGAGCTACTCTATTTAATCCCCTGTTTAGTTTCCACTAAGGGACCATTAAGGAAGGGCAGAGCTGTTGAGGAGACAAGCACAACACTAGCAGATGGAAAAGATCAGAGAGAGAGAGAGAGAGAGAGAAATAGAAAGAGAGGGATGGATGGAGGGGGAGAGAGAGAGAGAGAGATAGTAAGAAAGAGAGGGAGGGAGGGAGGGAGGGAGGGAGGGAGAGAGAGAGAGAGAGAGAGAGAGAGAGAGAGAGAGATAGATAGAAAGATAGATAGAAAGAGAGAGAGAGAGAGAGAGAGAGAGAGAAAGATAGAGAGGGGAGAGAGAGAGAGAGAGAGAGAGAGAGAGAGAGAGAGAGAGAGAGAGAGAGAGAGAGAGAGAAAGATAGAGAGGGGAGAGAGAGAGAGAGAGAGAGAGAGAGAGAGAGAGAGAGAGAGGGAGGGAGGGGGAGAGAGAGAGAGAGAGAGAGAGAGAGAGAGAGAGAGAGAGAGAGAGAGAGAGAGAGAGAGAGAGAGAGAGAGAGGGGAGGGAGGGAGGGAGGGACATACCGCACAATGACACTATGAAGTGAGCTCAACTTTCAGGAAGTAACGGCGGCACATAGAACAACAACGTAGGCACACCTGATGTAATGTAAACAGTTGCCTAGGAGAATCAAAAAATGCATGTGCAGAGTGAAAAGGACTGACAAAGGGAAGGTCTGTGTGGCCAAACGGTATTTTTTGAGATTAGACCTTGAAAGTGTTACGGTAGTATGTTTGTATTCTCTAGGCATTTCTATCAAGTATGGCTCAGCCAACCATTCTATTTGCTTGTGTAAAGCCACTTGAGCATTTTTTTACTCTTGTCCTGTATTCAACAGTAGCTCATTCACCTGTGGCCCCCCAGACATCTCAGCACAGCACTGTTAAAACTGGGCGTTGGAGCTCATTTTGACAACCAATTTGAAATGAAATTAAACATGTGAATTTGGTTTGGCATATTTTATCATCTCAACCAATGACATTTAGTAAAATGATCATGTGGTTTTCATTTTAACACCCATTCAAAGATGGCTGAAAACCTCATGTACTACACATTTTTTTGTACTAATTTATGTATAAAATGGGAAATTAGAAGGTTCTAAAATGTTGTGGGCCTTTAAAACACCATTTAAGAATGATTCAATTACTAATATGTTTACAATTTTAAGAACTCTTGAAAAGTATGCTCTATCCGGTGGTTGAGTTGCCCATTAAAGGAATGCTATTAAGTCAAAGTTAGTGATACTGGACAATAGAGAAATATTGTTCTGATATTTCTTTGTCAGTGCAAATACAACAATCCTTTCAAATCCATATAATTATTTACTGCCAGCACATTAATTTACATGCATTTGAATATTCATATTATGACACACAAATATATCACACTTCATTCTTATTTGATATCATTCCTCATTTACCTAGGCCTATCTTCCATTATAAGTAAATGAAGCAGATATAATTTAAATGAAAAAGTATATGCAAATTCCAAAACAAAATGTATTTACTCTAATTGGGCAACTCAACCGGCTGGGTGAGATGTTTGTGATGCATTATTTATCAAGGTTTATGTCATGCAAACAAAAATTCTCCATAAATAGCCTATATTGAGGCTATATACACATATTTTGCGGAACAATACATTTTATTATATTATTTTTCTTGATGTGCCAGTTAAAGGGTTAAGTTGGTAAAATGTTATTCTGTGCGTGTTTGTGTACTGGGCGATGGAGGGAGGGAGGTAGGTAGGGATGGCAAGCTGTGATGGTACGTTTGTTCCTTCTCAAATAGGAGAGAGAGCCCCCTCAGCCTGTCAGGAAGCCCTTTGAGGTACCAGTCATCTGCACTGATCTGTAGTCAAGGTGGGCATCCCGACTGGCGAAGGCAGCTACGATCACAACAGGTCATTGTTTTTGGTAACACTTTACTTGAAGCCTGCAGGTACAATGGATTATAACTTGTTATATACAAATACGCACCTATGACTTATTATACAGTTTATAACATCTAATGGCTCTTTCTTTTACAATTTAGACTTTGCGGGAAAGCGGGAATTGAACCCTGGTCTCCCGGATCATGTGCCAAAAGTCAGGACCGTTACCACTCGACCATGGTCTCTGCACTGTACAACAGGTACATAAATAAAGACTGTACTCGTGACTGTATTCAGGTATGTATGGCACTCTGACTAGATAGGAAGGTCTTTGTTGGACATGGGCTTTCCAGAGTGCAATAATAATCATCATCCCATCAAATGGAGAACCGGGGGAGAGGAAGAGAGGAGACAGGAGGCACCGGTTGTGACAACTGCCTCATTGCCCATGCTGATTTTACAAGCCAATCCAAACAATCGGAAATGAAGCGTTATACAAACCCCTCTCCCCATAGGCTCTACTTTGTGTTAAGTGGCGGGATATAAGAACTTTAGCACCGAGTTTCTAAACCCAGAGGCGCAACATCACGAGACTTCCCGGGAACGCTTGCGAAGCAGACCAAGCAGACCAGGCTGGGGTTTGAGAAGTCAATGAGAGAAAAGTGGAAACTTCTTCCTTAGCACAAACTGGATTCGAGCCATTGTCTTAAGTAGTTGAACTTGTTATTACTCCAATCTGGTGAAAGTGACAAGCAGGTTTTCATTTTTGTCCCCCAAAAACTTTTTATCAAAAGGTTGCCTTCGATTTGACTGTCTGCACATGCGCAGTTCGGAACGAGTTCGGAACGAGACGACCGCTAGACCCGATGACGTGTTCCTGTGCATGAGTTCAGCTAGCCAACGTCGCCATGACATTGCCTCTGGGATTTCTATTGGAGAAGCTATTTCTATCTTCATACTGTACGGTCGATACCTTTAGTGAGTTCAAGAATTTCACCAGCATATCATATCCCTCTTCCCGCCCTTTATTGTCATTCCCCACGTATTCAACCTAGGAGGGAGGCGGGACTGCACTACAGAAACACACCGAGTGAAGGAGAGCAGCACGTTTTTCAAACGCCAGCCACCTTAAGAGATGCGTCCCTATTCGTGGCGAAAGTTCAGGGTGGGGGGGGGGGGGGGGGGGGCTGCTGATTTGCACTGTCCCAGATTCCCTCAGTGCTCTCTCCCACAGGAGAGGGTAGTGGGGAAGGTGGAGGTTGGGGCGAGGTTGGAGGAAGGCAGGAACACTCAGTCAGGATCCCAGTGCAACACTCCTACAAGGCAGCTCGTGAATGTGACACCGTTCCCCTCTCTACCAACCCCTAATTAACTTGTGGGTCTAATTAGGTTTTTAATATCCATATGCACCCTCAATAGTCTCTCTTTCTCTTCTCCATTCTCTCTCGGTCTGTCTTTACTACTACTACTAGGTGGGAGGGATTGGTGGAAAGATGTCCTCAGAACATAGAAGTGGGGGATGATGAGAAAGGGGGTTTGATGAAACAAACGGACAGATCGGGGGAGTGGTAAAGCCTCGGAGTATACTCCAAAATGGAGAGAGGAAGGACGTAGGGTAATCAAAAGAGTGACTGTCACGCTCTCCCAAAACACTTTATAAAACAAACCAGTTAATCAAAAGGAGATTAAGAGCACACAGGTACACACACACACACACACACACACACACACACACACACACACACACACACACACACACACACACACACACACACACACACACACACACACACACACACAGGTACACACACACACACACACACACACACACACACACACAGGTACACACACACACAGGTACACACACACACAGGTACACACACACACACACACACACAGGTACACACACACACACACACACACGCTATTGGGGTGCACCATGGACAGAAATCAATTAAACTGTAGTAGGCAGGGCCAGACTAACGCACATGCCCTGTATGCCTGTTCGGTAATTCGGCCCTTGTAGCAAGCCTATTCTACGACCATGCAGCAGGTCATTAAAAATCAACAGGCTTCTCTATTTTACTCCATTTTCCATTGTTATTGATCAGGCTGAGAATTTCAATCATAGTCTGAAATAAGCAGCAGGGTCCCTTGTAGAAATCACTGCGTCATGGATCAATAGCTAGTGGATTAAACCTAAACAATTGCAGTCACAGAAATTCTAATATTGAATGGTGGAGCTGGAGCCTTGTAGCTCTGTGTGAGACCTAAGAGATTGCCAAGGGGAGCTGGGAGGGAGGGAGTCCTGGGTAGAGAGATGAAGAGAGAAGAAGAAGGAGACACCAGGGACAGGTACTGTGTAAAGACTCCAGACAGACAGATAGACAGAGAGAGATCAGTGCAGCAGACCCTCACACTTTGTAGTTAGTCTCTTCCGCCCGTCACTCCTGATCTTAAGCAGTGGAGGCTCCACATCTCTCTCTGCCAGTTACCTTACGCATGGTCTTCATCCCTCTATCCTTCCCCCTCTCTGTCTGTCTGCGCCTGCATTGTTAGGGCAGTAGGAGTGTGTGTGTGTCAATCTTGCACTGCAGTGTGTGTGGGCTTCCCCTCTCCTCCTCCACGCCGCGTCAGCTCGCAGGAACACGCCGATGAGCATGTTCCAACACGTCAGCAGTAGCAGCAGCCCGCCGCAGAGGTGATACGGCAGCCCACTTACTGTGCACCTGCTGCTATCGATTCATTTGACCAACTGTTGGCCCAATGGAGCCTCTCTCCTGGCAGCTACACCTATTAGCACCAAGGAAAAGGGGAGGGACGCAGATGGGGGGACAAGGCGGCTGTGAGTAAATGCCCTACTGGGACGCTGTATTAATGTTTTTACACACCACCGCTCGGCCCGAAGCGGCTCCATCCGGCCGGTGGCCAGAGGAGATACCAGCGTGTCACCTTGGATATTGGGGGAAGGGCTTTGATTAATGGTTGGCTGGTGTTAAAACATAGAAACAGCCGTATTGGATTTCCACAACTGTTGCCTGGGTCTTGTTCTATACGCAGGGCTCAGGGCTGTTATTGGTGCGAATTAGATCCCATTCAAAATCAGAGGAGAAGTGAGATTGGGAATGAAAGGTCGATTCACACCATCTGTTCCTCTGGCGGAGGTAGAGAGAGGAGAGGGATGTAGTGAGAGGAGGAGAGGGGCTGAACCCGTCTCCCAGACCGAGGCTGATGATTGGCCGCTAGGTCATTTGCCACGGTCCACTAACTCCCGTGGTACCTGGGGTGTGGGGTCGGCGCAAGCTGTTTGTAGGGGTCAGGGGTCAGCCAGGTTGTTTGTAGGGGTGGGAGAGGTCAGAGGTTAGTCTTACCAAGTGCACACGGTACATGATGCTGATTCCCAGGGTCATAAAAGGCTTGGAGAAATCGATGACCTTCTCCCTCTCCGCGGTGATGGTGAGCCCCGCTACGGCTAGGTCCGCTTTCTGGAATAGACACGCACGCACGCACCCACACACAGACACACACACAGACACACACACACATACACACACAAACACAGCACCAACCATTCAGATATGCACAGATAGGTAAAGCTACAGTAGCAAAGGTTGGGTTATGGTGGTGGAAATGCATGGAAACTAAGTAGTAAGTAGGCGACTAGTGTAATTCCACACCTACTGTGCTGCCATTGTTGTCCGTGATGCATAGTCTGCCAGCAGTATGTAGCATAATCCACCACTGGCTTTGTGTCCAAGACCTGACTCACGCAGGACACCAGGGAGAACTGAGTGCAGAACAAAGGGGAGGGCCTGCGTCCCAAATGACACCCTGTTTACTGTGTAGTGCACTGCTTCTGAGCAGGACACATAGGGCTTTGGTAAAAATGTGTGCCATTTGAGACACACAGAGTGCAATGTTTTTGCGAGCAGGCGAAGGGCAGATTGTTAAGACAAATCACTTGACACAGCAGCCAGTCAGCCAGCCAGGCCGAGCCAGCCGGCCAGCCAGCCAGCCGGTCAGTCAGTGCTACTGGGCATGGTAGGGCTGTGGCGGTGGCTGCTCAATCCCACTAATCATCCGACGCTACAAAGTGCATCTGCAAGGGATTTTCATCTCTCCTGGGACCCAGTGCAACCCTATGCTGCTCTTTGTCTTTTGCAGTTGGAAAATAAGAGGATTGTCAGAGCTCAACTCTAAATGAGAGGAGAGCCTGCCTGCCTACAGTGCTGGATCCGGCCATCAGCATTCATGACCCTATTTTTTTTTACCCATCAGCCCCTTTTCTGATTGTCGGGCCAAGTGAGTGTGCCCCCTGTTAACTTGGCTAGAAGGCTCTGTCCAAAAGAATCTGTGGAAATATTTTGCTCTCACTCATCATCAGTTAGGGCCATGCCATTATGGTCACAGTGCACCTTGACACACAGAATAAATTAACTAGCAAACAAATATGTACCAATCAAGAAGATGAACTTTGTTTGAGACACAGTATAGACAGTCGTATAGCTGTAGGGGTCTTGTTATGTTGTAATGTACCTTGTCAAGTGGGTATCATACACCTTTCATTGGTCCTATGGGGGACTCCACCTATCATAATGCCTTTGCCTTGATCTGAGAGCAGCAGTTGAGAACAGAGAGAGGGGGGGGGGGGGGCTTTTCACAGCTTCAGTCTGTTTGAGTACACTCTCCTGAAGGAGTTGACCAGTCCTGTCCAGAATAACTTGAACAGCGAAAACAGAGCTCCATGTGCTAACACAGTTGTGAACAAGGTCTGGGAGGCTTTTTAGTGGTTGTTTTACAGTGTTTTCACTGACAACAACACTGAATGCACAAGCAAACCCAGGCATTTAGTCAACCCCCAGCAAGCCCCAATGCAACAACAAAAAGGCAACAAAAAAAAATCAACAAAAGAAAGAAGTCACTCCTATTCTGAAAAAGGAACATGGAACCGTAGCGGCTGCTGAAATATTGATGCACCCATTGAATATTAATATTGATTACTGGACTCTAACAGCTATTCAAAGTATTCTGGGGGGAGAAAGAGAGAGAGAGAGAGAAAACAAACTGTATAAAGTCAGCTTTTAAATAATGCATCGTTGTATTCTTTCCCCATGCCACCACACTTGTTTCCACTTTCGCTCAATCATAAGATTGTGCCCCAGAAAAAAAAGAGAGATAGGGAAAAAAAAATCTAAGCCGTCCCTACAGCTGCTGAATAATGCATTGAGTTAGAGGTTCCCCACTGTACGTGGCATTTCATCTTCCCGCTAGGGCTTTGTCTCCATCTCTACGGCTGCTTAAAGTAAAGCCCCCGTCCCCAGCTAGCAGACTGTAGCCTTTCATAGGAAGCTCGTGGAAAGCTGGGCCATACATTCTCTTCTCTCAGCGTTCGCTCTACTTTTCTGTGTTAACCCTGTCAGCCACCATAGGCTAGCTACAGTACAACCTCTCTTCTCTCCCCCTCTCTTCCTCCCTCTCCTCCTCCTCTTCTCTATTCTTCTCCTCGATTGTCCTTTCCATTTTGAAGGTCTTGCCCGAGAGTGGAGCTCAGAGGCAGGGACCCAGTGATCCCACACCTTCCCGCTCTGTCTCCCCTCGACCTTCACCCTCTCCGACGTTCCTCGGTACTCCGGCACTCCGTAGCAGTATCGTGTGAGGCGCAATTAGACAGAGTGGAGACCTCCTCAAGGTCACCAAACCAGATACAACTTGCAGGGGGGACAAATTGATACAATAATAAGAGTAGGCAATCCTTTCTTTATTTCCTTAATGGCTTTGCATCACCAGCTGCTGGTTAGCTGGGCCCTTTTCTGTGCTGTGTGTGTCCGCTCAAGGGTGGCTGGGGCTAATGGAGATTCATTAGGACAAGATGAGCTGTGCCCGAGCCACGGCCGCGTCCCAAGTGGCCCCCTATATGACCCGTGCCCTGGTCAAATGTAGTGCACGACAAAGGGAGTGGGGTGCCATTTGGGGAGGCGCCACTCAAGACTCTGTGTCGTCCGGATTGGGCATAATCTGGACTAATTAACAGCCGTCCTCGTCCTGCTCCTCTGCGACACCCTTGTTCTCCTCCTCCTCCTCCTCTACTACGCTACTCCTACTACTTCTCCTATTCTCCTCTTTCTCCTCTTTCTCCTCCTCATCACATCTCTGCATGGTTACATCCCCTTACTGTAGAATGCTCTGAATGTGAAAACATCAATCAATTCCTTTGGACACTACTTTTCTCGATCACTGGGGACATGTTTCACTACGAGACACTCAGCCTATCACGTATCAGATGGAATCATTTGACCCTGGAGTCCACGGAGACACAGTATGTCTGCACACATAACACCCACATATAGGCCCCCGTACACACTAAAGTTGTACAACTGATGCAACGTATTTGGCATAGCGGTTGTAATACAACGGAGAGCTATCCCGCCAAAAAAAGACGGACACAAGCATTGTGGAGCCAGAGAACACAATGGTTGCGTACACATTTCCGTGACGACAAACTCTCCCTTATGCCACGAACAGAGGGTATCAGTTGTATCACTATCATTGTGTCAAGGGATTTGTTAGGGGTGATCTGGCTGTAAACAGTCCTGATTAGTATAAAGCACTTTGTGACGCGTTGTTGTTAAAAAGGCGACATTAATAACAGTTGATTGAGTTTTGATGAATTGGTCTATAGTCCGAGTGGCATTATGCTGTGAAGTGGTAGAGGGGGGTAAATGGTAGGGATATGGATGGTGATGGTAGGGCCCAGAGTTTTCCTGATCAAGTCATGTGGTCGGGAAAAACTCCTGGCCCTATTAATAAGGTTGACTATAGGAAGCTGCTGCTCTTACCCTGGAGATGAGCTCTCCCACCATGCCCGTCCAGGTACCGTTGGTCCCCGATACCCCGTACACCCCGTCCCCCACCAGATTGATGCAGTACTTGAACTTCAAGATGTCCGCCAGCTCCTTCAGCATGTCCACACAGAAGCCCTCATAGCGCTCGTTCCCTTCCATCTCCTGGTGGTTCGGTCGCAGCATCACGTAAGGGTTCTCCTGGAAAGGGACACAGATGTAGCAAAGCACATGTAGAACGCCATGACAATGTGGCGACCTTAACCCAATACCTAGCAACCTCGGACATAACGTAACGTTTAAGTTGGACCCGAGTCCCGGTTGGGGCAGCCCCACGAGTTCGCAAAAATTAACATAGCATATAGTATAGCCTAACCTAGTGTAGCATAGCATAACATCATCTCAGTCTTGACAACTTCTCATTTTTTTAAACCTTTATTTAACTAGGCAAGTCAGTTAAGAACAAATTCTTATTTACAATGACAGCCAAGGAACAGTGAGTTAACTGCCTTGTTCAAGGGCATCAATTAATTTTGCCACCGTACTTGGCAGGGGGGGGGGGACAAAAGCACTCGGACACCTGCCACTGTCCTGTCTGGCACCTCTGCCGACTGTTTTACAACCCTGTTTTTGACTAACTCACTCTTTCTTAAAGTTCGTTCATAATTTATGATGAGCTTTTTCATAATGTTGAGCAAGCAGCTCAATGATTTCAATTTGGGGGGTTAAGAGAGATTCATCAACCAATCAGGGATCCACATTTTACGCCAGCCACCCTAGTTAAAAGACTAAACGTGCTTACTTTTTTGGGAGAATGGTTTAATAAAGCGTGCATCAAATCTTGATTGCTGCAGCCCACATGGAAAAATACTATAGTGTATACTATGGTAGGGATACTATAGTATTCACTGTAGGATTTTCGCGGACTTTACTGTAGTATTCACTGTAGTGTTTCCACAAAAACACTACAGTGAATAATGTAGTATTTACTGTAGTATACTGTAGTATTTACAGTTTACTATAGTATAAATACTGTAGTAAAAAATAATAGTATATACTATAGTATTTACTGTAGTGTTTTTGCAGACTGTAGTCTAGGGTAGGATTTACTGTAGTGTTTTTGCAGACTGTAGTATTTACTGTAGTGTCTTTGCAGACTATAGTAAAGTATACTGTATAATTTACTGTAGTTTTTTGTAGACATTACTGTAGTTTTTAGTAAAGTGTTTTTGTTTCATTATCTTTGACATAGAAGTGGGGGGCTTTCTCCTTGAGGAAACCTACTGGAGAAATGCTGAAAGAGTACATTTTCTCTAACCTGTAGGTAGGTAGGACTGAGGTCTGAACAGATAGTTCAGAGTGTCTGCTCTTTTCTATAACCTGTAGGTAGGTAGGACTGAGGTCTGAACAGATAGTTCAGAGTGTCTGCTCTTTTCTATAACCTGTAGGGAACACAATATATATGTAGGTTTCTTACAGGTGGCACAAATTGGGATATGGGGGAGGGGAATGGGCAGGATATATGCAAATGTCATACTGTAATATTTACTATAGTAAAAAAAAAGTTGTGTTCTTGCGGACTGCAGTGTTTTTGCTGACATTTTTTGTGGATAATACTGGTATTCTACAACATTCTATACTAAGTACTACACATGATTGAGGGATACTACAGTGTACAGTGAGGGAAAAAAGAATTTGCTCCCCTGCTGATTTTTATTTCCAACAAGGGTTTTGCCACTAAGTACTAAGTCATGTTTTGCAGTAGGGGTCAAATACTTATTTCCCTCATTAAAATGCAAATCAATTTATAACATTTTTGACATGCATTTTTCTGGATGTTTCTGTTGTTATTCTAGCTCTCACTGTTCAGATAAACCTACTATTAAAATTATAGACTGATCATTTCTTTGTCAGTGGGCAAACGTACAAAATCAGCAGGGGATCAAATACTTTTTTCCCTCACTGTATAGTATTCCACAGTTAACTACCGAATTCTATAGTAAACTCTAGTATTTTTTTTATGTGGGAGCCTACTAATGACATTGTTGGAGAGGACTTGTCACCTTCGCAACATGTCGGTTTTACAGAGTGAAGCCAGCCTTGTAACAGGTAGCCTCTTTAACCTGTCCTCTGTAACAGTGAGCTTTATACTTAAGTCGAGAGAGAGAAAAATCATACTGTCTGACATAGAGAAATATATAGATGGAACATAAGGCAAACAGTGCAATTGCTCTGTCATACTTCTATTGGGGTGGCGTTTGTGTTGACTGGTGACCGGGAGATGGATTCATCTCACAGTACGAAGTGCGCGTCCCTCCATTATGACACAAAGTGGAAAACAAGAGACCTCAAAGAGGAGGACACATCACACCGCCACCGACCATCCTGTCGCCATGGCAACAACAGTTCTTCTACCTGTGGTACTACCGGACCAGTTTCTTTTATACTTGATTAGTCTTCTATGTCCTCTACCCCCACCTCGCACACAGTGCACACACCGCTTTGCGTCGCACCGATAAGAGAATAGCAATAGGGGTAATAGAATGGGGTTTTCCTAGCCTTCTCCGCATCATATCTGAGGTCACGGAATGTATTTTGGTGGACATACTCATCAGTATTAGATGGAGGGAGAAACCGGCGAATACTTTGAATGCATGCATGCAGGAGAGCTCCTGGTCTGCATGTTAAAGAAGAAGAGTACACACAGAAAGAAGGAACGAAGGGGCCTTTCGGGCCCTGAGTCAGAGCACGGTGACACTCTATAAATGCAAATCCTCTCCGTTCATTAACTTATTAAACAGCCACGCACGTTACCTTTCTGCCCCCGAGTTGACACCTCTGCTGTGGTTATGCGGCGCCACGCGGGAAAGCACAATATAAATGCAAATTATTTAATCGCTCGCAGCAGCCTGGCGGTAGAGGCGCTCAACCACTGCAGCCGGACGGACACTTTCCCTTTCCCCTCCCAAACTAGGGCTTATTAAGGAGTAGCATTTCACGGGCCAGTTGTACATTACACGGCGGGGGTTTCAAGGGAGAAAGCTTGTAAACGAATAAACAAACCTTCTGGATTCAATTAATAGGTCTCCACACCCCCGGCGACAGAGAGGAGTGGGCAGGTCCGGCTGAATTAAATGCGGCCCATAATTTCTCAGCTAGCTCTCACTTGTTGATTGATGAGTGTGAAAGGAAAGGCAAAGTACTTCTATATTGATCTCCCCAATATATCCCACTGTTAGGACACTATACAGGAGGTAGGGAAGAACATCCTCAGTTGGTGACCTGGTTAACTACCTCAGCTTATGTATTCATTGGAGATTGGCTGGTTCTGGAGGTCCTGCTGGTCTCCACTGAGTTCGGGAAAAATGCATTTTGTTTCTTTATGCCCCCAGCTCACGGAATTGCCTGAAGACCACCTTGAAGTTCGACTCGCTGGTCCCAAATTGGACAGTTTAGATGATGTCGAAGGGAAGTGATATGTGAGAGTTGTGTTTGCTTTGATTAATCTGGTTGTGTTTATTGTTTTTGTGATTTACATGATGTTGTGTTCAATTCTATTGTGTATGTTCATGTTCACAGGGCTCCCTTGTAAATGAGACCCTGGTCTCAACGGGGACCCGCCCTGTTAAATAAATAAAAACCTGCAGAAAAAATGTAATTAAGAGCTGGCTCTGACCCATCAATCATGGGAGTAAAAACCCAGACATTAATCAATAATGTGTGTGTGTGTGTGTGTGTGTGTGTGTGTGGGGGGGGGGGGGGTCTTTATCTCTCTCTCTCTCTCTCTCTCTCCTCTCTCTCTCTCTCTCTCTACAAGGGAAATAAACAATAAAAATGAACAGTAAACGGTACACTCACAAGAGTTTGAAAATAATATATACTATTGTCTATGTACAGTGTTGTAACAATAAGCAAATAGTTGAAGTACGATGGTGTTTGTGCTCCACTAGGCTGCCCTTTTCTTGTGGCTACAGGTTGCAAATCTTGAGGGAAATATGCCTCTAATATGGTCACACATTTGGCAGCAGGTTAGGAAGTGCAATTCAGTTTCTACCTCATTTTGTAGGCAGTGGGCACATAGCTTGTCTTCTCTTGAGAGCCAGGTCTGCCTACGGCGGCCCCTCTCGATAGCAACGCCATGCTCACTGAGTCTGTACATAGTGTAAGCTTTTCTTAACTTTGTGTCAGTCCCAGTTTGTGTTCTCTCTCTCTCTCTCTCTCTCTCTCTCTCTCTCTCTCTCTCTCTCTCTCTCTCTCTCTCCCTCTCTCTCTCTCTCTCTCTCTCTCTCTCTCTCTCTCTCTCTCTCTCTCGCTCTCTCTCTCTCGCTCTCTCTTGCTCTCTCTTGCTCTCTCTCTCTCGCTCTCTCTTGCTCTCTCTTGCTCTCTCTTGCTCTCTCTTGCTCTCTCTTGCTCGATAATTCACTGTTTGTGAATGCTTACCGATATACTGACATACACCAATGTCAGAAGCATTCATTGAAATCACAGGAAAGTTGTATCTACCTTTTGTAATATACCACAGACAATTCTATGAAATAGTGCATTTCAAGCTATGAAGAAATGCAGCATCTCTCAGCATCTCATCCCCATTGCCAGTAGTCTGGTTGTGTCCAGCTGAGTATTGTCAGTGTTCCATGCCCCCCCCCCACACACACACACAATACCTTACTCTACCCATGCCAGGTGCATTTTTTCCAATAATGGTTAAGGTTAGGATTGGGAGAGGGAAAGCTGACCCTAGATCTGTACCAGTGGGAAACATCACCCCCGAGCTGAGCCTAGAAACCTAAAACAATCGACTGCACGCGACAGTCCAAAAATTCTCGATATTGAAGGTGTACCAAGTCATACCTGGATTCGAATAGTATTCACTATAGTTGAAACACTAGCTATGCTTGATTGAGCTTCCTTGGTGCAAACATCCTCCATTTGACACTCCACACATGCGCAATCAAACGTGCTACGTTTTTGAAAGAAAACAAATACTTCTTGAACCCGGGTCTGGTTCAAGGAGCAGTCACAACCCCCTAGCCATATATTTTTGATTTATTTAACCTTTATTTAACTAGGCAAGTCAGTTAAGAACAAATTCTTATTTACAATGACGGCCTACCCCGCCCCTAACCCGGACGACGCCAATGGTCCCCTATAGGACTCCCAATCACGGCCTGGATTCAAACCAGGGTGTCTGTAGTGACACCTATAGTGACACCGCAAGCGCTGAGACGCAGTGCCATAGACCGCTGCACCACTCGGGAACAGGTGAATCCAGGCGAAAACCTATGATCCCTTATTTATGTCACTTATCCACTTCAAACAGTGTCTTTAAGCCTTGAGACAATTGCGACGTGGATTGTGTATGTGTGCCGTTACAGAGGGTGAATGGGCAAGTGCCTTTGAACGGGGTATGGTAGTGTGTCAAGAACTGCAACGCTGCTGAATGACACTTCTCTCTCTCACAAGGTAATCATTTAAGTAAGGCCTAACAGTATATCTGAAAGCCACCGTCTTATCCGTTCTCTGTATTGTTGTTCTGTAACAAGGACATATCTTTGTTTCAAATACTTTAGCTGTGCTTGACTGAGCTTGACTGGCACAATGGAACCAATGACTCCAAGTAGACTCAAGCAAACGTTTAAAAGATGGAATTCGCAGTAGGGGGGAAACACTGTTTACCCCACGGTCGTAATTTATTTATTTATTTATTGACGAAGCAGAGTTGGGGAGCTTCGTGCATCTTGGTCCAAAGAAATTGCAGTACATACAGTTAACTGCTAAAATAAACCAATGGAACAAGTGTCTTGATAGGGCATTGGGCCACCACGAGCCAGAACAGCTTCAATGCACCTTGGCATAGATTCTACAAGTGTCTGGAACTCTTTTAGAGGGATGCAACAACATTCTTCCACAAGAAATTCCATAAATTGGTGTTTTGTTGATGGTGGTGGAAAACGCTCCAGAATCTCCTATTTCAGTGTTCAATAGGTTTGAGATCTGGTGACAGACGGCCATAGCTTATGGTTTACGTCGTTTTTTATGCACATTAAATCGTTCAGTGACCACTCGTGCCCCTGTGGATTGGAGGGCATTGTCATCCTATGGGGACGTAGCCATGGTAGCCAAAATAATGGCCTGCCCAGCATTTTTATACATGACCCTAAGCATGATGGGATGTTAATTGCTTAATTAACTCAGGGACCACACCTGTGTGGAAGCACCTGCTTTCAATGTACGGGGGGGGGGGGGGGGGGGGTTGCTGTAATATCCCAAATGGACGTGGTCAGTTTACCCATTAAGGATTCCACAGCTTTAAAGGTTTAAATACTATTTGACCTCAGGTCTGCATCAGGTACAGTGCTTTGGGTCAGTCCTTGACAGGTGGCCATCTTTGCTCACACTGACTGAGCAGAGAGGATGATGGGAATAATCAACCCTGACCCTCCTGAACAACCATACACTAGGATTACACTACACTTCACTGACCATGTGACTGTGGTCTGAAGCCTGAAGGTGACACTCTCCCTCCTAAAGAGGCCTGAGCCAGCCAATCAAAAATGACTTAAAAACAAATCAACTTAGAGTAGAGTCTCTATTATCTTCCCAGAGCAATCAGGAGTTCAGAAATATCACTTCTCCTGGTGGCACAGCGGAAGAGCTATGGCATGTATTTCTTTCACTAACATCCAAAGGAATGGAAAAACCAAACATCGGTAACAAACAGAGAGATTACATGGTCATGTTTGGCATCTGTGGAGGCTCAAAATCAATTAGACCATTTTTTCCCCCGGAGGTTGTTTGCTGTATTGCGTCGGCTCTCAGAGACACAGAGGCCACAGTAACAGTGATGCGGAGCTGTCCTGGAACAATCTGCAGGAGGGGTTAGACCCACAGGTGTAGGATGATTCCTCCTGGTGCCGTTCCGCGCTGCAGCCACTCAAGACTGTAGAGTCTAGCCCGCCCCCACCGGCAGAGATAAAGCACGACACAGCAATCACGCCGTGATGAATGAGTTGTGATAGCGACGAAATTGCTCCTGAGGTGGCTTTTGAAATTCGCCTGGACGACTCTATATCTAGCGAAATTAACACGTAGCGGCTTGATCGGACCGCCGCAATTCTCCCGCCCCAATCTCTCGCTCTCTCTCGCAGCCTCTGTTGTAACAGCTTCTCATTTGTTAAAGAAGCCCCCACGGTCGGTGAAACCAACCGAACCATTCCACCTGAATCCCAATCATTCTCAATGAGACCTTTTTCTCAAGTCGCTGGTTAACACAGACACACTTTATTCCTACTCCATTCTTAACCAGTAAGTGTGACATTGCGAATAACATTGCGGGCACTTGGGCCCTCCTTACAAGATACTTTGGGCTTGTCTTTTGATTCATCAAGTAGTGGTGGGAGGGAGAACAATTTGGATTTCTCTGGCTAACCATAATGCACGAACACAATCAGCACTGCTGCAAGCGCTAGCAGGGCTAGCCAGTAGTAGCATGGCTCTATTGAACACCAGTGTAGCTAGAACACTGTTTCAGCCAATCAGAATCTGTTGTATGAATGGCTATATTGAACCCCAGTGTTTTTCAGTCATAAAAACTCCCACAGTCCTCAGTGACCTGCAGAAAAGCAGTGTGGCCTAGCTCAATGAAGAGAGAGGATCTCCCTGCAGGGTGTGCAAATGGGAGGAGAGGAGAAGAGCTTCATTTACTCCCCAGACCAATAGCCTCGTTCCTCCATGCGCGGGAAATTTGCTGCCAAATACGGGTGACATCTTTAATTGCTAAGCGTATAGCCTTACAGAGAGTATCGAAACAACTCGGCCCGCTAAGCACACCAGCAATACACCTTCCTGAGTGTATATAGAGGATGAGACTGTATTTACATCAATGAAACCTTCAGAGTCGGGGGGGCAAATCAACATTTACATTGTAGTCATTCAGCAGATGCTCTCATCCAGAGCGACTTACAGGAGCAATTAGGTTTAAGTGCCTTGCTCAAGGGCACCTCGACAGATTGTTTTTTTACCGGCTCGGGATTCGGTTAGTAACCCAACGCTCTTAACAGCGAGGCTACCTGCCTTTCGCCCTCAAGGCAGAGACGTCAACTCTATGAATGACAGGACAGTTTTAGGTGCCATGGAGAAATACCTCCCCACTACACCTTATTTTCAACCACTCTCCATATCTAAACCAAGTGGGTGATCCAGCACATACAGTACCTGTCATTTGGAGTGTGCCGGTGTAACGGTGTGACAGGGCGGCGTGATTTACTACGGTGAAGTACTACGCCACCATACTTTATTATCTACCACTCTCTCTATTGTGACCATGGAGTGTACACTTGCATGTCCTGTGTATGTCATTCTGAGTGTGACGGTGTGGTATGGAGGAATACTACCCCACTACCACTCACTCCATTACAAACCAAGTGGATTGTCCAGAACGTGTGTCACTGGGAGTGTGTTGCCGTGACGGTTCACTCACCAGAATAGTGGTGATGGTGAGGGTGGTGTTGAAGAGAGTGTCTGTCACGTTGATTGATGGAAGCTTCCTCTCCATGGACAGGCCCTGCTCTGAGTGCCACTGGCCAATCTGCCAGGGGGATATAGATACCCACACGTGCACACACACACACACACACACACACACACACACACACACACACACACATGTGCGCCAATGCACATGCCAACACAGAGAGAGAGAGAGAGAGAGAGAGAGAGAGAGAGAGAGAGAGAGAGAGAGAGAGAAAAGAAAACAACTGTTAGAGAGTTCATCAAAGGGCCAGGCAGCAGGCAACCTATCAAACTAGCCCAACAGACAATCCTCTCTCTTCTGATCTGCAACCAGTGTCACCGAAGCCAGTCTCCCCCTCTTAAGGTCAGCCTTAAGAGGGGGAGACAGCGAAAGAGAGAGGGAGAGAAAAGGCAGCGCGAGATAAAGGACAAAGACACATGCTGCTCCTTGAAGAAATACATTGGGGCATGTGTTCAATCAGGAGACAACAGAATGTTTTCTTTAGCTCAATTACACCCAATTCTCTGAAGCGAGCCAATGTCCTCATTAGAGCTCGGCTGGCGCCCCTCCACCACTTCTCCTTGCACACCTCCAGCAGGGCCTTGTATGGTCATCCCATCTTGCCTGTACCCACCCCAACACACATGTCACTCAGTGGCGGTGCTACATCATGCCTAATTTTTCATTTGGTATCGTAATTACAAAGCAGCATGGTTCATTGGGCTCTCTGCTTAACGTCTTTTGTTGAGGTGTTGGTTAATTTATCATCCCCTACCAATCAATCCATGGCCGGTGAGTGGCTGGCTGCATTAGAGTAGCTGTGTTTATTTGTATGTCTGTGTGTTTGTGTGTGTGTGTGTGTGTGTGTGTGTGTGTGTGTGTGTGTGTGTGTGTGTGTGTGTGTGTGTGTGTGTGTGTGTGTGTGTGTGTGTGTGTGTGCGCGTGCGCATGTTTGTGTGCATGTGTGTGTTTGGTGTGTGAAGATGTGCATTTCTAAATAGATTTGTTTGACTATGTAGCTATTGCTTTTCACTGTCACGCGGTGCAAAGCAGTGAGATACCATTATACCACCTATATTTGACTGACTGACACATAATAGCCTAGGCCTTTAAATGTCAAAACTCCTTGATACTGATTGACACTGACTGCTAAATGGCATATGTGACTTACATAGTACATATTGCGTGCTCAAAATTGCTTCTTGAAGGCTGTGCGATAACAATGCCCTCCATATGCACTAGACCCATCCCTTCTAGTATACTGAACAAAAATATGAACGCAACATGTAAAGACATTGGTCCCATGTTTATATATCCCAGATATTTTCCATATGCCCAAAAAGCCTATATCTATACATTTTGTGCACACATTTGTTCACATCTCTGTTAGTGAGCATTTCTCCTTTGCCAAGATAATTCCATCCAACTGACAGGTGTGGCATATCAAGAAGCTGATTAAACAGACTTGATCGTTACACAGGTGCACCTTGTACCGGGGACAATAAAAGGCCACTCTAAAATGTGTAGTTATGTCACATGACACAAAGTTTTGAGGGAGCATGCAATTGGCATGCTGACTGCAGGAATGTCCACCAAAGCTGTTGCCAAAGAATTGAATGCTCATTTCTCTACCATAAGCCCGGCTCCAAATGTCATTTTAGAGAATTTGGCAGCCAACCAGCTTCACAACAGACCAGCGTGTACGGCGTCTGTGGGCGAGCGGTTTGCTGATGTCAACGTTGTGAACAGGGTGTCCCATGGTGGCGTTGCGGTTATGGTACAAGCAGGAATAAGTTACGGACAACGATCACAATTGCATTTTATCGATGGCAATTTGAACGCACAGAGATACCGTGACGACATCCTGAGGCCCATTGTCGTGCCTTTCATCTGCCACCACCACCTCATGTTTCAGCATGATAATTCACGGCCTCATGTCGCAAAGGATCTGTACACAATTCCTGGAAGCTGAAAACGGCCTGCATGCTCACCAGACATGTCACCCATTGAGCACGTTTGGGATGCTTTGGATCGACGTGTACGACAGTGTGTTACAGTTCCCGCCAATATCCAGTAACTTCGCACAGCCATTGAAGAGGGGTGGGACAACATTCCACAGGCCACAATCAACAGCCTGATCAACTCTATGCAAAGTAGATGTGTCGTGCTGCATGACACAAATGATAGTCACATCAGATACTGACTGGTTTTCTGATCCACACCCCTACCTTTCAAGGTATCTGTGACCAACAGATGCATATCTGTATTCCCAGTCATGTGAAATCTATAGATTAGGGCCTCATTCATTTATTTCAATTGACTGATTTCTTTATATCAAATCAAATCAAATTTATTTATATAGCCCTTCGTACATCAGCTGATATCTCAAAGTGCTGTACAGAAACCCAGCCTAAAACCCCAAACAGCAAGCAATGCAGGTGTAGAAGCACGGTGGCTAGGAAAAACTCCCTAGAAAGGCCAATACCTAGGAAGAAACCTAGAGAGGAACCAGGCTATGTGGGGTGGCCAGTCCTCTTCTGGCTGTGCCGGGTGGAGATTATAACAGAACATGGCCAAGATGTTCAAATGTTCATAAATGACCAGCATGGTCGAATAATAATAAGGCAGAACAGTTGAAACTGGAGCAGCAGCACAGTCAGGTGGAAGTTGAAACTGGAGCAGCAGCATGGCCAGGTGGACTGGGGACAGCAAGGAGTCATCATGTCAGGTAGTCCTGGGGCATGGTCCTAGGGCTCAGGTCAGTTGAAACTGGAACAGCAGCATGGCCAGGTGGACTGGGGACAGCAAGGAGTCATCATGTCAGGTAGTCCTGGGGCATGGTCCTAGGGCTCAGGTCCTCCGAGAGAGAGAAAGAAAGAGAGAAGGAGAGAATTAGAGAACGCACACTTAGATTCACACAGGACACCGAATAGGACAGGAGAAGTACTCCAGATATAACAAACTGACCCCAGCCCCCCGACACATAAACTACTGCAGCATAAATACTGGAGGCTGAGACAGGAGGGGTCAGGAGACACTGTGGCCCCATCCGAGGACACCCCCGGACAGGGCCAAACAGGAAGGATATAACCCCACCCACTTTGCCAAAGCACAGCCCCCACACCACTTATATATGAACTTGTTGCATGTTGTGCTTCATATTTTTGTGTTATTTTTGTTCACAATATATTATGAATCATCTGGAAGCAACTGGCATCTATCTTGTGAAATACTGATTCATATCCTTACAAAAACTATATAATCAAGGAGATGCATACAATACATTCACAATATTCTTGCTGGTTTGCTGTTTTCTCAAGACGTTGAGCTTCACTTGACTAAGACACGTTTCCAAGGCTAAATCCAGACAGTCCTTTCTACATGCTTATTAACATAATCAGAGACTCCATCTAAAGGTTTAGCATTCTTCCCAGAGTGAACTGCTGATGCGCAACAACCCCCCCCCCCCCCCCCACCCAAAAAAACGAGAAAAAACCGAAAGACTCCCGGAATCAGATATCTCCTCTGAGAATATGATCAAAAGATCTTACGTTCCATTTCCTCTTTGTTGTACTCCTCCATGGTGCACGAGAACGAGAGAGACAGCACCATGCACACACAAATGGAATACAAACAGGGGTGTAACAACTCTGCGCTAGCTGCCGATGGCTTCCGGGAATTAAGGCGGGGGGGGTGAATAACATGTGCACCTTGCAGGGATCTTGCAGAACGTTGTTCAGCAATCAGCTTGTGCAATCAGTTGTCAAGTGCATCTCCCCTGTAAGACAGACGTGGTGGAAGGCAGTGGAAGGCAAACGCTCAGCAATGCACCACCAGGCACGGGCGGTCTGCGGCGGAGCAGAGGGGAGTGAGGAGAAGGGCAGACGGTTAAGGACGGGTAAATGAGAGGCAGCACAGGCTGCCCGGGACAGAAATAGAGGGGCTGAGTGTGTGTGTGTGTGTGTGTGTGTGTGTGTGTGTGTGTGTGTGTGTGTGTGTGTGTGTGTGTGTGTGTGTGTGTGTGTGTGTGTGTGTGTGTGTGTGTGTGTGTGCATTTGTGTGAGTGCGTGGGTGTGTGGGAGCAGGAAGAGAACCCAGGCATCCGCCAACAGGGAGGAACTGCTCTGAGTGTGGCCCCCTGCTCAACTCAGCTAGCTATGACAATAGGGAATGCAGCGCACAGCAGCTTGCACAAACACTGTAGAGATGAGACACAAGTGAGACCGTACACCTACCCATAAACACACACTTTAAACACACACATACAAAACACATACAAGCCAGATCTGATCTGATCATAGCGTACATATACTGTATATACTAGTGTGTCTATGTGACAGAAGTGGTTTGGGGGCAAACTACCTGCCCTCCAGGACACCTACACCACCCGATGTCACAGGAAGGCCAAACAGATCATCAAGGACATCAACCACCCGAGCCACTGCCTGTTCACCCCGTTACCATCCAGAAGGCGAGGTCAGTACAGGTGCATCAAAGCTGGGACCGAGAGACTGAAAAACAGCTTCTATCTCAAAGGCCATCAGACTGTTAAACAGCCATCACTAACATTGAGTGGCTCCTGCCAACATACTGACTCCTCTCTAGCCACTTTAATAATGAAAAATGTATGTAATAAATGTATCACTAGCCACTTTAAACAATGCCACTTTATATAATGTTTACATACCCTACATTACTCATCTCATATGTATATACTGTACTCTATACCATCTACTGCATCTTGCCTATGCCGTTCGGCCATCGCTCATTCATATATTTTTATGTAGATATTCTTATTCATTCCTTTACACTTGTGTGTATAAGGTAGTTGTTGTGAAATTGTTCAGTTAGATTACTTGTTAGATACTACTGCATGGTCGGAACCAGAAGCACAAGCATTTCGCTACACTCGCATTAACATCCGCTAACCATGTGTACGTGACAAATTCAATTCCATTTGAACGACCTTACGCTCGTCTTATTAGACTCCTTGCCTGACACCTGAGAACTCATGTAAGCTCCCAGAGCTGATGCCTGGGCTTTAACCCAGTGGGGTTAAGAAAACCTTAAATGATGGTTCTTTAGCTGTTTGTTGCCACACGTTGACAATTCGATACATGTACTGCACACACAATTTATCTGCCAATCTAAACAGTTCAATGTCCTCACTTGTCAATGCTGCCCGTCTGACTTTAACAAAACATTTGCGTGGCACTAAAAACAGCCCTTTCAAACAATCAAGAACATGACATGAGGACCGGCCAAGGTAAATGGGAGTAACTACTGTTTAAGTGGCGCCCATATCCTGCTAATTAAAATGGAGTACGATGAATCGGAAATATGACCAATGTCTCTCAGTGCACCTCACATACAGTTACATACACTGTAACGTCAGAGTCAAGCAACAAGTTATTTTCCTTCTAGCTCGTTCGTCACATGGTGTTTACAAGTGATCCTTTTGGTTCTCGGGTGTGTTGCAAGAACCTTTCCCCGGGGTGGAGAGAGAGTTCCGATCGATCTTGCCGAAGCACAACATGGTGCTCACTCAATCCCCATCCTGCGTCTATACACCACAAAATGAAGATCCAATGATGTCGAATCCCAACCCTTAAAATAAAAATAAATTAAAAAACACACTTAAAAGACAGTGCTTAAGCAAAAAGCGTTCCAAATTGAGTTCTCTCAACCCCCTTTTTCCTGTGCTCTGAGACGGTAGAATAATAGTCCTACTGCACAGCTATAGAACATCTTCAAATGCTAATTGAGCTAACTGCCTCTCTACACCTTCATGTTTAATTCGGGTTGAGCTGTTTTCTCCACAGTGACTCCTCAGGAGAAGTGTGAGCTGCGATAGCGAGAGGAGAGGAGGAGATTAGTGTCCTAGTCAGGAGTGGCAGTCATTTACTGAAGAACCAGAGCAGAGTGCAGGGAGAAAAGGAAGAGAGCAAATCAATGGAAAGGTGTGAGGAAGAGAGGAAGAGAGCAGGGAAGCGGCATGGCGTGTGTGAGGGATTACCCCCGGGCTCATTCTGGCACCTGAAATTACAGCGTATAGGCCCAAGATAAGGGCCCTTGCTCAAGGGAAAGACACCGTTCTTAGATTTCCGTTTGAAAAACGCAGCAGAGCCATTAGGACCTGGCAGGGCTGTGTTCTGACAAATACGTATATCATGCGTACTGCTACACCACCAGTATCTTGTAGGGTAATGTAGACACCAAGCCGTTGCTCTGTAGCTAAAGGATTTGGGTTTTGATGGTGGATGTGTGTGTGTGTGTGTGTGTGTGTGTGTGTGTGTGTGTGTGTGTGTGTGTGTGTGTGTGTGTGTGTGTGTGTGTGTGTGTGTGTGTGTGTGTGTGTGTGTGTGTGTGTGTGTGTGTGTGTGTGTGTGCGTGCATGCGTCAGAGGAGATGTGCATGATGTGGTTTTCCAGAGGAGCTGTGTGATGCTAGCTATCTCACCCTTCTTTAAAAAGGGTCATGTTCATTCAGCACAGAATGGAAAGAGAGGTTCTATTTGAACTTGTCCAGTAAGAGATGCTTGGTACGGTGTTCCCTATTGAACAGGTTCCAGGTGTGCCTGTAGAACTGCATCTCCCAATGAGCAGAATGGTGGATCACTGCATAAATAAACGCTGCCTTGCTAACACAGAGATGTGCACTTTGCTTCGCATAATGAAGAGAGCTCTAAATCAAAATAGCGCAAGTCATAAAACGATAATGTTATCTCAACAACCTCTAGGGGAAATGTATGCTATAGAGAATAAAGGCGTTCTACGTGTGTGTGTGTGTGTGTGTGTGCGCGTGGCTGTCTTGGCTTTGTTATGTTGCCGCTCTAGTAATGACCACACCAGTCAAGGAAAGGCCAGCCCAAAAGGTCAGGCTCGTTTATGTGCTTTCACGACTTGACCTTTCAATACAATCAAAATTTCAATTTGTAACGCCTACCAGGCGAACAAAAACATTTGTTGTTAGTTCCATGATGCAAAAGCCTGTTTCCCACATTCATTCTATGGTATTACCAGTGCGGTGGCCGCGGCGTCACCTTCTCCGTTGGTATAACGAGCACCAGCGCTGGTTTGATAGAGGGAGCCGAGCGGCCGCCTGAGCACTTCAAAGCGCACGTCTGAGCCGCGGGCCATTCCCCCTTCTACACACGCGCAGGCACACACACAAACACACACACACACACACACACACACACACACACACACACACACACACAGACACACACACACACACGATGCCCTCCCAACCACTGTCCCTTAAAAACCAGGATTGTTCAGCAAATGTCTCTTTTCTGTCTCTCTCTCTCTGGATCCATTCTTGGGCCACACAGAAACGGGGAATGGACAGGGACCAGGTCTTAGTAGGAGACAGCGGTTAAATAAAGTGCTACAGGATGCAGCTGACTGAGGGTCCCTGCCTCTCCTTGGAGCATGTATGGAGGAAACACTAGTACCGGGCAACACACACACACCGGTCTGTGTATTGGCCATACTGCCATGTTTCTACTAGAGTGGCTCTGCTGCTAAGCCCTGGCGCCTAAAAGGACAGCATAGTGTAGGGTGACAGAAAGACAACAACACACACACACCGGTCTGTGTATTGGCCATACTGCCATGTTTCTACTAGAGTGGCTCTGCTGCTAAGCCCTGGCGCCTAAAAGGACTGCATAGTGTAGGGTGACAGAAAGACAACAACACACACACACCGGTCTGTGTATTGGCCATACTGCCATGTTTCTACTAGAGTGGCTCTGCTGCTAAGCCCTGGCGCATAAAAGGACAGCATAGTGTAGGGTGACAGAAAGACAACAACACACACACACCGGTCTGTGTATTGGCCATACTGCCATGTTTCTACTAGAGTGGCTCTGCTGCTAAGCCCTGGCGCCTAAAAGGACCGCATAGTGTAGGGTGACAGAAAGACAACAACACACACACACCGGTCTGTGTATTGGCCATACTGCCATGTTTCTACTAGAGTGGCTCTGCTGCTAAGCCCTGGCGCATAAAAGGACAGCATAGTGTAGGGTGACAGAAAGACAACAACACACACACACCGGTCTGTGTATTGGCCATACTGCCATGTTTCTACTAGAGTGGCTCTGCTGCTAAGCCCTGGCGCCTAAAAGGACAGCATAGTGTAGGGTGACAGAAAGACAACAACACACACACATATGCGAAGTGCGCACACGCGCATACACACACGCACACACACACCCACCCACCCATACAAAGTCTCAGTCAGCCTTGAAATCCGCTAAGGCTGGGGGGATCTTGCAAACCAGCTCATCCATTCCGCTTTTGATCTATTCCCCATCTCCAATCTGCATGCAAACTGACCAAAAGCAAAAAGAGGAAAGAGCCTGATGTCTCAGAGACCCGAGCCAGAGAGGGAAAGAGCCTGATGTCTCAGAGACCCGAGCCAGAGAGGGAAAGAGCCTGATGTCTCAGAGACCCGAGCCAGAGAGGGAAAGAGCCTGATGTCTCAGAGACCCGAGCCAGAGAGGGAAAGAGCCTGATGTCTCAGAGACCCGAGCCAGAGAGGGAAAGAGCCTGATGTCTCAGAGACCCGAGCCAGAGAGGGAAAGAGCCTGATGTCTCAGAGACCCGAGCCAGAGAGGGAAAGAGCCTGATGTCTCAGAGACCCGAGCCAGAGAGGGAAAGAGCCTGATGTCTCAGAGACCCGAGCCAGAGAGGGAAAGAGGGAGAAATGAGCCAGACAGGCACATGGGTCACTGTGAGTGTGGTCCAAAACTTGCTCCGTAAATCTGCATTAAAACCATGTTCACTCTGAGACCTCTGAATCACAAAGCTTTTACAATCGGCTTCGGTCTTTAATCTCTGAAATCATAATCAAAGGATGTGAACGAAAGGCGTCTGTAGAATCTCTTTTCGATAAACATACCGCTGTTCACAAAGCTAAGCACTTTCAGATCCATCACAATTACTCCAGGAAAGTCTTAACTGACTTGCCAGGTTAAATAAAAAAAGATAGAAAAAAGGGGAGCGAGAGAGAGAGAGCAAGTGATGATCGAAAGAAAGAGAGCGAGAGGGAGGGAGGGTGAGAGAGAGGAGGATGGGTAGAGAGAGAGACAGAGCAAGTGAGGATCGAAAGAAGGAGAGCGAGAGGGAGGGAGGGTGAGAGAGAGAGAGGAGGATGGGTAGAGAGAGAGACAGAGCAAGTGAGGATCGAAAGAAAGAGAGCGAGAGGGAGGGAGGGAGGGAGGGTGAGAGAGAGGAGGATGGGTAGAGAGACAGACAGAGCAAGTGAGGATCGAAAGAAGGAGAGCGAGAGGGAGGGAGGGTGAGAGAGAGAGGAGGATGGGTAGAGAGAGAGACAGAGCAAGTGAGGATCGAAAGAAGGAGAGCGAGAGGGAGGGAGGGTGAGAGAGAGGAGGATGGGTAGAGAGAGAGACAGAGCAAGTGAGGATCGAAAGAAAGAGAGCGAGAGGGAGGGAGGGTGAGAGAGAGGAGGATGGGTAGAGAGAGAGACAGAGCAAGTGAGGATCGAAAGAAAGAGAGCGAGAGGGAGGGAGGGTGAGAGAGAGGAGGATGGGTAGAGAGAGAGACAGAGCAAGTGAGGATCGAAAGAAAGAGAGCGAGAGGGAGGGAGGGTGAGAGAGAGGATGGGTAGAGAGAGAGACAGAGCAAGTGAGGATCGAAAGAAAGAGAGCGAGAGGGAGGGAGGGAGAGAGAGAGAGAGGAGGATGGGTAGAGAGAGAGACAGAGCAAGTGAGGATCGAAAGAAAGAGAGCGAGAGGGAGGGAGGGAGGGAGGGAGGGAGGGGGCTCTGGGATACATAGAGCAGAGGAAAGAAAAGAGGATCTAGAGGAGCAAGAGCAATCTGATCAGCAGGGCAAACACCTTGTCAGGTGATGAAATTCATCTGGGGGGGGGGGGGGGGGGGCAAGTGCCTTCTCTTTATTAGAGCTAGAAAGAAGTCAATGTGAGCGGGATAAAGGATGACTTTCTGTGGTATGTGGTCGAACTGGGTGCGGGGACGGACTCCTCAGGGGCCAATGAGTGGCTGTGCCTGGATACACATGCTCTCTGTCTCATGCTAGGACTTACAGTTTACAGTGGTGTAAAGTACTTAAGTAAAAACACTTGAAAGTTCTACTTAAGTAGCTTTTTGGGGTATCTGCACTTTACTATTTATATTTTTGACAACTTTTACTTTTGCTTCACTACATTTCTATAGAAAATACATTTCCCCTGACACCCAAGAGTACTTGTTACATTGTGAATGCTTAGCAGGACAGAATGATCCATTTCACACACTTATCAAGAGAACATCCCTGGTCATCCCTACTGCCTCTGATCTGGCGGACTCACTAAACACAAATGCTTCGTTTGTAAATGAAGTGTTGAAATGTGCCACAGCCTATCCCTACATTAAAATAACAAGAAAATAGTGCCGTCTGGTTTCCTTAATATTAGGAATTTGAAATTATATATACTTTTACTTTTACTTTTGATACTTAAGTATATTTGAGCAATTACATTTACTTTTGATACTTAAGTATATTTAAAACCAAATACTTTTCGACTTTTACTCAAGTAGTATTTTACTGGGTGACTTTCACTTTTACTTGGGTCATATTCTATTAAAGGTATCTTTACTTTTACTCAAGTATGACAATTGGGTACTTTTTCCACCACGGTATATGTCCAGTCTCACTCTATAAAAAAGGTCTTTGGCTAATACTGTCTGGAGGCTAGTGCTTTTTGTTCCATTCTGAGAACTGTCCTGCAGACTAGAGGTTGATAAGGGAAAAGGACTCCCTTGTGGGTCCTGGGGGATTCTGGCAGGAATGGGAGTGAAGTCAAGTTCGGGACATTACGGGACAGGATCGAAAGTCCACAGGAATGGGCAATACAGGAAGGGCTATAAATCGATAGACCCACCCACTTGGGAGCCATGTTTTATTACAGACAGAAATACTCCTCCTGGGCTGGTATGGTTACACGTGGTCTGCGGTTGTGAGGCCGGTTGGTCATAGTGCCAAATTCTCTAAAACGTTGTTTTGGCGGCTTATGGTAGAGAAATGATCATTCAATTCTCTGGCAACAGCTCTGGTGGACATTCCTGCGTAATATGTGTAATGATCATGTTTTTTAATAAGCTTCTTGAAAGGCCACACCTGTCAGGTGGATGGATTAAATTGGCAAAGATGAAATGCTCACTAACACGGATGTAAACAAATTTGTGCACAATTTTAGAGAAATAAGCTTCATGTGTGTATGGAACATTTCTGGGACCTTTTATTTCAGCTCATAAAACATGGGACCAACAATTTACATGTTGCGTTTATATTTTTTGTTCAGTATATATGTGTGGAGCATTTCATTTAAAAAAGTGTGTAGGCCTAATATAGTTTACTTAATAAAAATATATTCAAATTAAATGGTCATTTCCCCCATCCCCCTTCTGTAGGCTCACTGTTTTGCCTCCCTCCAGTTGTACTCACCAGTCACTCCTTTACCTCAGATGCTTAACGAGTGAATGATGAAGGCTTCAAGAGAGGAATTGCATCATCTCGTTGCAGGAACCATCACTCACAGAGCCATTAAAAGGAAAGAGCAATGTTTTGGCTAAATTTGATAGAGTTGTCTTTGACAACGAAGGAACCGAATACACGGCTTGTAAAAAATGCTGCTGTTTAATCACATACCACCCAGAGAGAGGGACAAGAGGCCTGAAGCGGCATAGCGGCTCTACTACCAACCACGTTACCAGTCAAGCCCAATTGTTCCTTCAAAGTGCACACGGAGACATACACATTAACACATATCCATTCATTTATCCGACTCTGGGTAAGTAGAAGGGCTGCCTTCATTGCCAAAATCTCTTAATGTGGTTGTTATCAGCTGTGTATGCAAGCAACTGTCTCATGATCGCTGAGCAGCAGGCAACGACGCAGTTGCTATGGCTACTCACACACAGGGCGGTGGACAGTCAGACCAGCAGCTAATGGAGGAAGTTATTTATTATATCAGTACAGGACCGTACGGGCAAACATTTGACAGGACAAGATGGGACAGGAATGAATTTTCACTCCTGTGTCCACCTCTACTGCAGACTCGGAAGGCAGGTAGCCTAGCGGTTAGAGACGTGAGCCAGTGAGGGTTGCCAGTTCGAATCCCGGATCCGATGGGAAATGAGCTGGTAACTGGCCGGTTGCTAGTATCAAATCCTAGATGCCATTGCCTGCCGTTGTGCCCTTGAGCAAGTCACTTAACTCATACCAAGATAATTCTCAAGGGCACAGGACATATTAGTTTGCAGTATAAAATGACTATCCTTGGCTGCTGTGCCAGTATCAATTCATGAAACCTAATACAGCGACTGTAAAACCTTCATGTAATTCATCTCCAACTCTTCTCGAGCTCAGGCTCTCTGTGCCTTATTAAGCCCTGAGCGCTGTGCAGGTGTGCACTTAGTGACTGGGGATATCGGCAGCACACTAAAAAGAGATGGTCCTTTCCCACAAAGATATCACCCGGAGAGTACCTAATTGGGGGACTTGAATGGGAGCGGCTTAGCCGTCAGAGCACTATGGTGTCGAGCTAAGCTTCTGGTCCCCGACACTTTGTGAAGGCGTCAGCCTCAACCCCAGCCACCACACTGGCACATTATGCCCAAGCTACGTCTGTCAGGCCTGCTCAAAGAGACGCTCATTTTCCAGTGGAGTCATGGGTGACTGCGCCACATGGAGCCGTCATGAGGCCGGACCCTTTTTAAGGTGTCAGACTGCCCTGCTGCTGTGCTGTCTGCCTGGGTGGAACGTCAAGCTCCCCTCTTCCATGTGCCGCCGCAGCAGCAGTCAGCGATATAAATTGAATTGAGTGCCGTGGCACGTCACAGCCAAGGCAGCTTATAGAGTACTCAGACTCTTCAGAGATAAAGGAGAGAGGAGAAGAAAGGCAGATTGGCGTAATAAACGGGGAACGCCGCCGACAGGGGAAAAATAAATAAATCCAATATACAAAAAAAAAAAAAAGTGGAATGCAAAATGGGGATGTTTACCCTAGAAGTGCGGAAGCTCTGTAAATAACAGAACTCAAATCATTTGATGTAGATTAAAGTGGCCCACTGTGCAAAGTTCCTCTTCCCCTGTGTTGACTCAGAGTGAGGGAGCGATAAAGACATGATTCCTTCCTCTTTTTTTCGATCTTCTCTTTCTTGTGAATAACCTTGCTTGTGTGGATTACAAGTGCAAGCCGTGCCTTGAGGTACTATATAGCAGCTAGCTAGAGTTGTTCCCCTTCAACCATTCTACTTGGCCTATAGATAGTCACCCATTAACATACAGTTTTGCCAGGGCAGTCATACCCATACGACATCCTACTAAATTACTACAGCGGCTATTTCATAAACCCTCAAAGTGCCAATAACGGGGTGGAAATAGCAGCCATATACTCCAAGTCGATATTCACGTCATAAAAAGGAATTGCCCTCGACCACTGCCAGAAATGGGGGAAAACAAACATTATTTTTCCCATTTGACCCCCATTGTAAAAGAGCACATGGATTTTTAAGTTCAACAGAAATAACGAAACAAAGCCGAAAAGCTGCTGTGTTGTTCAATGTAGTAAATAGGTTAAAAAAAATACAGGCCTATGGTTGGAAATGCTCCCACGTGAGGAAAAGAGCTGACGAGAAGAGTCCTGTGGCTTCAGGCTATTAGGCGTGGGGAAAGTGGGAAATGTGGTGACCCAGTGTCCAAGTAGGCTACACGTATCTAGTACTGTAGCTAAACTATATATATACAAAACTATGTGGACACGCCTTCAAGTTAGTGGATTGGGTTATTTCAGACACACCCATTGCTGACAGGTGTATAAAATCAAGCACACAGCCATGAAATCTCCATTGAATAAAATTGGTAGTAGAATGGCCTTACTGAAGAGATTTCACTTTCAACGTGTCACCGTCATAAAATGCCACCTTTCCAACAAGTCAGTTCGTCAAATTTCTGTCCTGCTAGAGCTGCCCCGGTCAACTGTAAGTGCTGTATATTGTTGAAGTGGAAATGTCTAACAATGGCTCAGCCGCGAAGTGGTAGGCCATACAGAACGGGACCACTGAGTGCTGAAGCGAATAGAGCATAAAAATCGTCTGTTCTCGGTTGCAACACTCACTACCGAGTTCCAAACTGCCTCTGGAAACAATGTCAGCACAATAACTGTTTGTCTGAGAGCTTTGTGAAATGGGTTTCCATGGCCTAGCAGCTGCAGGCCAGTCAAGAACTTGACTGACATGCACAGAGCCCTGACTCCCATTGAACACCTTTGGGATGAACACCTTTGGGATGATAGGCCTGGCTCGACTGTGAGCCAGGCCTAATCGCCCAAAACATCAGTGCCCGACCTCACTAATACTCTTGTGGCTAATTGGGAGCAAGTCCCTGCGGCAATGTTCCAACATCTAATGGAAAGCCTTCCCAGAAGAGTGGAGGCTGTTATAGCAGCAAAGGGGGACCAAATCCATATTAACTCCCATGAGTTTGGAAAGAGATGTTTCGACGAGCAGTTCTCCACATACTGTTGGTTATGTAGTGTAAATGTGGGGGGAAACATTTAGTACAGTCTGTTTGTAACTCCACTCACTACTTGTAGCTGTATAGTCCATTTGTTTGTGTTGTTGGTCTTGGCTAGCTTAACGTTCTGGTCGGTAGCTAGCTAGCACTCACTCACGTGGCTGCAAGAACATGATGCTTTTTTAAAAGCAGTATTATGCTTTATTACGATGCTTTTCTAAGTCTATGAGGAAGCTAGGGTTGCAGAAAATGTTCAAAAGTTATCTTTAGCCATGTAGTTTTCTTAAATGTAGATGCACACAACAAGAAATGCACACAACAAGAAAATTGCAGTTGGAAAAGGTGAAGTTTATGCAGTGAGTCAGTGGGGTAACCTAGTTAACCACAGGTAGTTTTCCCCACGGGTAGGTGGGGCCACAACATTCTGGGTGTGTTCGTCAATTCACTCTAGAGTGCCAGAGTACGTGCAGAGAACATTGTCAGAGTTTTCTTCTCAGAGCGTTCAGAGTACACACTGGACGCTCTGGCTGAGGAGTAGGGTTGGGCCGAGGGTTCTCACCTCACAACGGCAGCCAAGCACCGAAGCTAACTGGCTAAAATTGGCTAGCTTGCTAGCTACTTCCAGACTCAAATGAGAGAACACCTCACTCATTTTACTTATGGAAGAAAATAAAAGTAAGGCATTTGATACATCAAAAATAGTGTAATAGAATTATTGTCAACTTAAAATATTGTCAGATAATTTATTATAAATACAGTTTACTAATTTAATAAAAATCTTCTGTATAAATAGCCTCTATAATATATGTCAACATTTTGTTTTATCGGAAAGCTGTGAGTGCTATTATATGATACAAGATCAGTACTTGTTGCATTTACAACTTGTCTAGGTCCTATAATCAACTGATTTGGGTTGGCACATCCCTTGGGTTGTGCCGTGGCGGAGATCTTTGTGAGCTATACTCGACCTTGTCTCAGGATGGTAAGTTGGTGGTTGAAGATATCCCTCTAGTGGTGGGGGCTGTGCTTTGGCAAAGTGGGTGGGGTTATATCCTTCCTGTTTGGCCCTGTCCGGGGGTATCATCGGTTGGGCCACAGTGTCTCCTGACCCCTCCTGTCTCAGCCTCCAGTATTTATGCTGCAGTAGTTTATGTGTCGGGGGGCTAGGGTCAGTTTGTTATATCTGGAGTACTTCTCCTGTCTTATCAGGTGTCCTGTGTGAATTTAAGTATGCTCTCTCTAATTCTCTCTTTCTCTCTTTCTTTCTCTCTCTCGGAGGACCTGAGCCCTAGGACCATGCCTCAAGACTACTACTATGATGACTCATTGCTGTCCCCAGTCCACCTGGCTGTGCTGCTGCTCCAGTTTCAACTGTTCTGCCTGTGCTTATTATTGTTTGCCCTTGCTGGTCATTTATAAACATTTGAACATCTTGGCCATGTTCTGTTATAATCTCCACCTGGCACAGCCAGAAGAGGACTGGCCACCCCTCATAGCCTGGTTCCTCTCTAGGTTTCTTCCTAGGTTATGGCCTTTCTAGGGAGTTTTTCCTAGCCACCGTCTTCTACACCTGCATTGCTTGCTGTTTGGGGTTTTAGGCTGGGTTTCTGTACAGCACTTTGATATATCGGCTGATGTACGAAGGGCTATATAAATCCATTTGATTTGATTTGATTTGAGCCACTGTATGGCTGTTGTAACGAGTGCGCTGAGAGTCAGGAAGCAAGTTCAGGGAGTGAGTGTTTTAATAAATGAAACAATAAACACGTAACATAAACAATGCCCCGACATGAAAACAGAGTCAATAACACCCGAGGAAAGAACCCAGGGGAGTGACAGATATAGGGAAGATAATCAAGGAGGTGAGTCCAGGTGAGTGTCATGAGGCGCAGGTGCGCGAGACGATGGTAACAGGTGTGTTGAATAATCAGCAGCCTGATGACCTAGAGGCCGGAGAGGGAGTATACGTGACAGCTGTGGATTGACCTCATTGTTTGAAAGGAATGTTGGGATATTGGTAGTTCATTTGAAAAAGTGATGGAATCATTCCTCTAAAACTGGCTGGCTAGCTAGCTAGCTAGATAACGAACATATAGTGCAGATAAAATTATTACACATAATATCACAGCACTGGCAGGCCATAGTTGACCAACTCCCAGACCAAAATGGCTGACCTTTATCCAGCCATAAGAAGATTCATGTCCATTCTTGTATTCTAATTCCGAATTACATGGTCATCCCTTAGATTAGAGGTCATCATTCAACAGTTGGCCTTCACCATACTGCATCTAAATGTTTTGTATAGCTGGAAGCAATGACGCCAGAACCAATAAAGTTATACCATCGTACCTCACAGTGGTCAAAATATTCACACCCCACAAAATAAATCCTGCCTGTACTTACAACTGAATCACTAGTTCTTAGGAGGGAAGATTATAGTTTGTGCTAGAGGTCGTGGGACAAATCACAGTGGCAGTGGCTTCCACACACAGATCTAAACGCCCACTGTAGTCCCATCACACTAAAGCAGGGGTGTCAAACTCATTCCATGAAGGGCCTAGTGTCTGCGGGTTTTTTTCTCCTTTTCTTTTGAACTAAGACCGAGACAACAAGGTGAGGGGAGATCTTTATTAATTACTGAACTTAATTCATCAATCAAGTACAAGGGAGGAGCGATAACCCGCAGACACTTGTCCCTCAATGGAATGAGTTTGACACATATGCTATAAAGCCTTCCCACTCTGCCCTAACACCAATAGCCTTCCCACTCTGCCCTAACACCAATAGCCTTCCCACTCTGCCCTAACACCAATAGCCTTCCCACTCTGTCCTAACACTAATAGCCTTCCCACTCGGCCCTAACACCAATAGCCTTCCCACTCTGTCCTAACACCAATAGCCTTCCCACTCTGCCCTAACACCAATAGCCTTCCCACTCTGTCCTAACACTAATAGCCTTCTCACTCTGCCCTAACACCAATAGCCAACCCACTCTACCCTAACACTAATAGACTTCCCACTCTGTCCTAACACTTAATAGCCAACCCACTCTGTCCTAACACCAATAGCCTTCCCACTCTGCCCTAACACCAATAGCCTTCCCACTCTGTCCTAACACCAATAGCCTTCCCACTCTGTCCTAACACCAATAGACATCCCACTCTGTCCTAACACCAATAGACTTCCCACTCTGTCCTAACACCAATAGCCAACCCACTCTACCCTAACACTAATAGACTTCCCACTCTGTCCTAACACTTAATAGCCAACCCACTCTGTCCTAACACCAATAGCCTTCTCACTCTGTCCTAACACCAATAGCCTTCTCACTCTGCCCTAACACCAATAGCCTTCCCACTCTGCCCTAACACCAATAGCCTTCCCACTCTGTCCTAACACTAATAGCCAACCCACTCTGCCCTAACACCAATAGCCTTCTCACTCTGTCCTAACACCAATAGCCTTCCCACTCTGCCCTAACACCAATAGACTTCCCACTCTGTCCTAACACTAATAGCCAACCCACTCTGCCCTAACACCAATAGCCTTCTCACTCTGTCCTAACACCAATAGCCTTCTCACTCTGCCCTAACACCAATAGCCAACCCACTCTACCCTAACACTAATAGACTTCCCACTCTGTCCTAACACTAATAGCCAACCCACTCTGTCCTAACACCAATAGCCTTCCCACTCTGCCCTAACACCAATAGCCTTCCCACTCTGCCCTAACACCAATAGCCTTCCCACTCTATCCTAACACTAATAGCCTTCCCACTCTGTCCTAACACCAATAGCCTTCCCACTCTGTCCTAACACTAATAGCCAACCCACTCTGTCCTAACACCAATAGCCTTCCCACTCTGTCCTAACACTAATAGCCAACCCACTCTGTCCTAACACCAATAGCCTTCCCACTCTGTCCTAACACTAATAGCCAACCCACTCTGTCCTAACACCAATAGCCTTCCCACTCTGTCCTAACACTAATAGCCAACCCACTCTGTCCTAACACCAATAGCCTCCCCACTCTGTCCTAACACTAATAGCCAACCCACTCTGTCCTAACACCAATAGCCTCCCCACTCTGTCCTAACACTAATAGCCAACCCACTCTGTCCTAACACTAATAGCCTTCCCACTCTGTCCTAACACCAATAGCCTTCCCACTCTGTCCTAACACTAATAGCCAACCCACTCTGTCCTAACACCAATAGCCTCCCCACTCTGTCCTAACACTAATAGCCAACCCACTCTGTCCTAACACTAATAGCCTTCCCACTCTGCCCTAACACCAATAGCCTTCCCACTCTGTCCTAACACTAAGAGCCAACCCACTCTGTCCTAACACCAATAGCCTCCCCACTCTGTCCTAACACTAATAGCCAACCCACTCTGTCCTAACACTAATAGCCTTCCCACTCTGCCCTAACACCAATAGCCTTCCCACTCTGTCCTAACACTAAGAGCCAACCCACTCTGTCCTAACACTAAGAGCCAACCCACTCTGTCCTAACACCAATAGCCTTCCCACTCTGTCCTAACACTAATAGCCAACCCACTCTACCCTAACACCAATAGCATTCCCACTCTGTCCTAACACTAATAGCCAACCCACTCTGCCCTAACACCAATAGCCTTCTCACTCTGTCCTAACACCAATAGCCTTCTCACTCTGCCCTAACACCAATAGCCAACCCACTCTACCCTAACACTAATAGACTTCCCACTCTGTCCTAACACTAATAGCCAACCCACTCTGCCCTAACACCAATAGCCTTCCCACTCTGCCCTAACACCAATAGCCTTCCCACTCTATCCTAACACTAATAGCCTTCCCACTCTGTCCTAACACCAATAGCCTTCCCACTCTGTCCTAACACTAATAGCCAACCCACTCTGTCCTAACACCAATAGCCTTCCCACTCTGTCCTAACACTAATAGCCAACCCACTCTGTCCTAACACCAATAGCCTTCCCACTCTGTCCTAACACTAATAGCCAACCCACTCTGTCCTAACACCAATAGCCTTCCCACTCTGTCCTAACACTAATAGCCAACCCACTCTGTCCTAACACCAATAGCCTCCCCACTCTGTCCTAACACTAATAGCCTTCCCACTCTGCCCTAACACCAATAGCCTTCCCACTCTATCCTAACACTAATAGCCTTCCCACTCTGTCCTAACACCAATAGCCTTCCCACTCTGTCCTAACACTAATAGCCAACCCACTCTGTCCTAACACCAATAGCCTTCCCACTCTGTCCTAACACTAATAGCCAACCCACTCTGTCCTAACACCAATAGCCTTCCCACTCTGTCCTAACACTAATAGCCAACCCACTCTGTCCTAACACCAATAGCCTTCCCACTCTGTCCTAACACTAATAGCCAACCCACTCTGTCCTAACACCAATAGCCTCCCCACTCTGTCCTAACACTAATAGCCAACCCACTCTGTCCTAACACCAATAGCCTCCCCACTCTGTCCTAACACTAATAGCCAACCCACTCTGTCCTAACACTAATAGCCTTCCCACTCTGTCCTAACACCAATAGCCTTCCCACTCTGTCCTAACACTAATAGCCAACCCACTCTGTCCTAACACCAATAGCCTCCCCACTCTGTCCTAACACTAATAGCCAACCCACTCTGTCCTAACACTAATAGCCTTCCCACTCTGCCCTAACACCAATAGCCTTCCCACTCTGTCCTAACACTAAGAGCCAACCCACTCTGTCCTAACACCAATAGCCTTCCCACTCTGTCCTAACACTAATAGCCAACCCACTCTACCCTAACACCAATAGCCTTCCCACTCTGTCCTAACACTAATAGCTAACCCACCCTGTCCTAACACTAATAGTCTTCCCACTCTATCCTAACACACTAGCCTACCCACTCTTGCCTAACACTAATAGCCAACCCGCTCTGCCCTAACACAGTCTAGCATTCCCACTCCCCAACACACTCTATAGCCCCCCACACTCTTCCCTAACACAGTCTAGCATTCCCACTCCCCAACACACTCTATAGCCCCCCACACTCTTCCCTAAAACAGTCTAGCCTCCCAACTCTGCCCTAACACAGTCTAGCCTTCTCACTCTGCCCTACATACTCTGTAACAGGGATCAAGAACTAGATTCAGCGATTGTTTTCTTGAGTGGATGGTGAGGGGGCCGGAACATAATTACAAATGATTTGTAGATTGCAAATTAACCGCAATAATCCCAAACAGATTAAATAATTGACTAAAACATTTTGAACCTTGCTTACATTTGTATACGATCATATATCGTTATGCGTGAGAATACTTCGGAACAGATTTCCAAAATGAAAATAACTTGGAGCTGATTTGCTGGTGTTTTTACAGTCTTTTAAGTTAGTTTTTTTTTGCTCAGAAAACATCGGGGGGCCAAATTCAGCTGGTGGGCCACCGGTTGGGGAACCCTGCTCTATAGCCTCCCCACTCTGCCTAACATACTCTATACCTTCCCACTCTGCCTAACATACTCTATAGCAGGGTTCCCCAACTAGAGGCCCGAAGACAGAATTTGGTTTTACTTTGCCCCTGCTATAGAGTATATTTTCTGAGAGAAAAAAAAAAAGAGTTATATATATATATATATATATTTATTTATTTGGACATAAAAGACTGTAAAAACACCTCCCAACTCTGCTGCCCTATCATGGTGTCTCTTCCCCTTTCCTCAGGTGCTTCATTCCAAGGCCTTGATGAACAGCCTCCATTACCAAACTTAATTAGCAAATCGCCCTTCGCAAGGAAGGGGCCTCACGCTTCTCTTCTCTCCACTCTCTCTCCCTCAGCCAGTAAACCAACCAACCCCCCCTGCAGGAGACAGAGACACAATAACAAATAAACCCGAGAGCTACACTAACAGCCTGTCGCTGCCTGCAATTAGTCCAGCACCAGCTCTCACTCTAATTAATAGCTGGCTCGCGTCTGTTGATGAGCGCTATAAAGACAATGGAGATCCATCCGTGGAGAGCCAGGATGGAGGCATGGAGGTGTGAGGGGGCAAGAGAGAGGCTGGACTGGGTCGACAGTGGTGGTGGTGGGGGTGAAGCCTGGCAGGCAGGTCTGTTCTTTGGCCCAGAGGTGTGCCCACTGCCCAGCCCGGCTGTCAGACACATGCCAGCCTGGCAGGCGAGCAGAGGCAGACAGAATGCAGGCAGCCATGGCCTTCTGGGGCGTAGAGGCTGTCATTAGGCCCTAACAAGCAAGGCCCGTCGCTCACTCACACCGTCTGAAGGACACTTGCATTGGTCCACACGCAGGTAAATGCACGCACGTGTAGGCACACAAACACACGCACACGCACACCCAGGGCTCAGCTGTGGAACAATGTCAAAGAGATCACTCAAAAGGCACCTAACCGCCAGCCGAACAAGGCACCCCATAAAAGTGAGGTTATTGTTCTCGTATTTCTACCTCCCAAACTACATGACGTTGTAATTTGTTAGAAACCAGGGCTGATTTATAAAAATCCTCGCTCTCTCCCTCTGAACTCAGAGGAAAGGTTGTCTGAGTTATGTCTGCATTAACAGAGCAGGTTGAATTGTATTGCCCACTTATATAAATCTGGAAAAACTGTATTTACAGCGTAATACTACTGAAGACCTGTGTAGGGCTCCACAGAGCTAAATCTTCTTTATACTGTACAGCTTGTTACACACACACACACACACACACACACACACACACACACACACACACACACACGTGTATGTGTATGTGTGATGGGGTGGGGTGCAGGTGCCAGCAGTGGGTTGGCAGAGTAGGTACAGTAGGGACAAGGGGGAGCCATGCTAGAAACTGAGATGATGATTGATCACTGGCATCACTGTCTGTGACTGGGCAAAGGGAAGGACAGCCAACTGTGTATAAACCATGCAGAGTTCATCATTTTATTTTGTTTCCTGAAGAACGCAAAGATTCTATTTGACCGACAGCGCATCATCGTAATATTCTGTGAAACAAAAACCTATTAGGAATGGACATTATTCTTATATGCACCTTTACACGCGCCAAACTATGAACGATATCTCAAGCCACATGTCCTCTGTCATAGTAAAGCAAGACGAACCACAGTGGATCCTCATTTAAAAGTGGTGTCATACTGTAGCACAGCTTGCAGTGTGCTCCGTATGGTACAGCACGTCACAGCGTATGACATCATAGTATTTCACTATCAGCCGTCGTTGCCGCTAACGCCGTTAACGCTCGTTGAAACAACCAGAGGGCATCTTTGAGGGCGTCTTCATGAAGCACGCATTGGCCAGACATTTTCATTGCTATGCCCTATCTGAAAGAGCATAACACTGTTTTTCTTTTTCATTTAGTTGGCATGAAGCAACCATAGCCTCAGCTACTATAGCACAGAGATACACATCTTAAAACATGTTATTCTGTTCTTTGGCAATAGATTGTCTTAGTGTCATCCTTTTGTTAATATTAATGGATTTCTTTGTGAGTGTGTACAGAACCAGTCAAAAGTTTGGACACATGTACTCATTCCAGGGTTTTTCTTTAGTTTTACTATTTTGTACCTTGTAGAATAATAGAGAAGATATCATTGTGTATTGTTGTGAAATTGTTAGATATTACTTGTTAGATATTACTGCACTGTCGAAGCTAGAAACACAGGCATTTTGCTACACCCACAACAACATCTGCTAAACATGTGTATGTGACCAGTAACATTTTACTTTATTGTTTTTGAGGAGGAGTGATGGTGTGGGAATGCTTTGCTGGTGACACTGTCGGTGATTTGTTCACACAACTTACTTATTGGCCTAAAATCCTACTTCAATAAATATCAATCAATTATTTATTAATTTGAGCACGTCATCACACAGCATACAAGTCCTTCATGTCTTTAAATACAGTCATGCATTTAGTTATAAAACAAAATAACAAAAGGAACCTTGAATAATGAAATAATAAATGAACCACAACATGTCGACTAAAACAATTCAATTCAGGAATTATTTCAACTGTTTTTAATCTTGTCTGTACTACAGACATTAAAACCTTTTCTGTTACAACAGACAATACGGAATTGATTATTATTTGATTGTAAATTATTATTGTATTTGTTGGTTACACTGTTTGAAATGGTCAGAAAAAAGATCACACATTTTGCAATAAGCACACAGAGCTCGCTCCTCCTACCCTGCTTCTTGATCTCCTTCTTCATGTCGTTATCATCAGTAGGGAAACACCCGTTAAACATCCACTAATACATTTCAAGCCCCGACAAATAGAAATCAACTTGGCAAGAGTCTATTGTCCTGCTAAAAGCTCATCATGGTTGGATGGCTTCTTTTATATTTCAATGTATGGAATAAATGTATTAATTACAGTCATTTACCATTCTCATTCTCGGAGTGGAAACATTGTTTGTTGAGTTCACAACCTGCTACACTTGTGAAAAATAAGTGTTTTAAAAACCTGTTTCAAAATGCCTCCAGCTCACATTGTAAAGTGGTGTGTGACACGCTGGTAGCCTGTCGCCTGCACTTGAATAGTGAATGGGAGGCGCGCTTCAATTACCAGTTGAGAAATAAAAAAAGACGCACAGGCCAATTTAATTCCACTAAATTATGCAAAGTATTCTATAGACCAATAAGCATGACAGTCAAATGTATTTACATCTAGAATTTAGAGGCAGAAATTGGTGGATTTTGGTAGGGTGGATTATAATAAATTGACATATTTGTCGGGGTTGTGGATGGCCAGATACAAAGTAGTTTTGATCACCAATTAGCTATTACGAAGGTTTCTGCTGGCTATTGTCCAATTTAATGGCTCATCAATGCGTGAACTGTGACCAAGGTCCATCACTAACGTAAACCGAGAACTGTAATCTAAAAATAAAAACACAGCATCTACAGTGGTAGAAATATATTATTGAATTAGATTTTTTTTAAATTAAAGTTTCAAAATGCATATGTTTATTAGGCTACTGTGCAGTGTGACAAAAACCAACAGGACAATGAGCCGTTTACTGCATCCTACGTGTACTGTAGGCCTAATTCCAAGATAAGGGAGAGCAGGCCATGTCCAGACTTGGTGACCTCAAGTACTCATTAACTGTCTTTCATGCTTTTTTGGGGTTGCATCACTCATGGACAGAAATGTCTGAGACACAGTATTCATGATGAACACTCAAAAGATCCCGAGGCCAAATTAGCCTCGGGATCCATCCCAGTTGGTATTCTATGTCCACTCAAGGTAGTTCTCTTCGGGTTACACATCCTTGGAATAGCAGAACAGCATAACGGTCTGGATGGCCCTCGCTGTGCTTGGTGAGCAGTTCATCCATTTCTGGTGTCAGAAGAGGAATGGGAATGCCAGGGTGAACCGATGACCTGACGAACCCGCCACGATTGTCGCCTCTGCCTGTCAGAGGTGGAGTTCCAGAGCTCGCAGGTGTACCTGGCATGGATTGTGACTCCATCATCTCGTCCCTACTGCTGGTCTTTACTGTCTGCTGCACATGTTTACATTGTACTCCATTTCCTACGAGACTGTTCAAGCCATGGACTCACTGATGGATGAAGATGATGAGCGATCGGCAAAGGCCATCAGGAATCTGCTGACATCACGGCACAACATCAACATTGCTATAATCACAGTCAGAGGACAGTTGAAGAAACTTGAGTGGACTTTACGCTAATATTTTAGTAGACCACCTATTAGTTGTGTATATATATATATATATATATATATATATATATTTTACAGAATATTAACCATGTGTGTTCCTTGGTTTTGTACTGTTCTGTAGTTTCGACCCAGTAATTCATCTGCCAAACAAAGAACTTTGTGTGCTGCAGGCCCAGGCGTGGATCGAAGCTGGCGAGACATTCATTGACGTCATCTTCACGGACGAACCAACCGTAAGACAATATTTCACAAAATTCCTTTGAAATTCTACGTCTTAGCAAGGGCCTTCCTCAAAAACTACCATCGCTATCACTCTTCATCAGCCGTAATGTCTCTAACTTGGCAAATTACATCTAAACTGAAGATGCCTGTCAAGCCGCAATAGCTCCCCATGATAAACAGGTTCTGACAGAGCAGTAACTGATGTGTTTTTCTGAGAAGTGCACAGTTCAGATATGTGAAATGCCTGCCAGAGAAATTCACTTTGGGGAGTGAAGGGGCTCTGGAGCCGTGCCTCTCACGTTGTCCCCCGAGCCTCCGAGCTCACACACGTGTGGGACGATCACAGCAGCCACAGGACTGCATGGAACATGGATGCCAATAGCTGTGGGGGTCTGGGGAATCCAGCCAGTTAAACAGAGAAAGAGAGAGAGTGAGAGAGAGAGAGAGAGAGAGAGAGAGAGAGAGAGAGAGAGAGAGAGAGAGAGAGACATAGAAAAGGGGTAGGGAGGGCATGAAAAAGAGAAAAAGTGTTCACTACGCCTTCTCACCCTGCTCTTCTTTCATACCAGGTTCCATATTTAAGGATTCTCTCTCAGCTATACATTCATATCATGGGCTGGAGAGACAGCGTGGGTGGGGCTACTGTATGTTTCCACAACCAAACGGTCTGCAGCATGTGTGTCAATGTATGATGTGGAAACAATATGTGAGTAAAGAGCTGCATGCGTGTGTGTGTGTGTGTGTGTGTGTGTGTGTGTGTGTGTGTGTGTGTGTGTGTGTGTGTGTGTGTGTGTGTGTGTGTGTTTGTGTGCGTGTGGGTAATGTGCAATGTGCATGTGTGTGTGTGTGTGTGTATGTGCAATGTGCCTACATCAAATCAAATCACATGTTATATGTCACATGCTTCGTAAACAACAGGTGTAGACTAACAGTGAAATGCTTACTTACGGGGCCTTCCCAACAATGCAGAGAGAATAAAAAGAGAAATAGTAAAAAAATATATAACACGAGGAATAAATTGAAAAATAGTAACAAGGAGTGTATGTGTATGTGTTTGTATGCTCACAAATGTGAGCATAGATGTGTGTGTGTGTGCAATGTGTGTGTGTGTGTGTGTGCATGCGCGTGCATATGTGTGTGGGCCAGGCAGCCAGCTAGCTCTGGCATCACCTTCCCAGTCCCTGCCAAGGCATTCACACCTCTGACTGGTGCCAGGCTGAAACAGACCCATCACAGCAGCATGTGGGAGGTGTTGTAGAACTAAACAAACAACCCCCCTCCCCATCTCTCTAACCAGCATTAACGCTTTGTCTCATCCAATGACCATTACTGGCGTGGAGCGGTTATACATACGCTACATGGCCAAAAGTATGTGGATTCGGCTATTTCAGCCACACCCGTTGCTGACAGGTGTATAAAATCGAGCACACAGCCATTCAAATCTCCATAGACAAACATTAGCAGTAGAATGACCCGTACTGAAGATCTAAGTGAATTTCAACATTGCACCGTCATAGGATGCCACCTTTCCAACAAGTCAGTTCGTCAAATTTCTTCCCTGCTAGAGCTGCTCTGGTCAACTGTAAATGCTGTTATTGTGACGTGGAAACATCAAGGAGCAACAACGGCTCAGCCCCGAGGCAACGTCAGCACAATAACTGTTCGTCGGGAGCTTCATGAAATGGGTTTCCATGGCCGAGCAGCTGCACACAAGCCTAAGACCACCGTGCACAATGCCAAGTGTTGGCTGGAGTGGTGTAAAGATCACCGTCATTGGAATCTGGAGCAGTGAAAACTCGTTCACTGGAGTGATGAATCACTCTTCACCATTGATGGACGAATCTGGGTTTGGCGGATGCCAGGAGAAATGCTATCTGCCCCAATGCATAGTGCCAACTGTAAAGTTTGGTGGAGGAGGGATAATGGTGTGGGACTGTTTTTCATGGTTCGGCAAAAGCCCCTTCATTATGGTCAGTGGCGGGAAAAGTACTCAATTGTCAAAAATGTAAAGATAGCTTAATAGAAAATGACTCCATTAAAAGTCAAAGTCACCCAGTAAAATGGTACTTGAGTAAAAGTCTAAAAGTATTTGGTTTTAAATATACTTAACTGTCAAAAGTAAATTGGGAGCAATTTCGAAATGCCTGAAGGTACATCTGTACAAATAATAGTACGCAAGTATAAACACCATGGGACTACGCAGTTGTCATACTGCTCAGGAAGGAGACGCGTTCTGTCTCCTATAGATGAACATACTTTGGTGCGAAAAGTGCAAATCCATCCCAGAACAATAGCAAAGGACCTTGTGAAGATGCTGGAGGAAACAGGTACAAAAGTATCTATATCCACAGTAAAAAGAGTATTATATCGACTTAACCTGAAAGGCCCCTCGGCAAGGAAGAAGCCACTGCTCCAAAACTGCCATAAAAAGCCAGACTACAGTTTGCAACAGCATATGGGGACAAAGATAGTACTTTTTGGAGAAATGTCCTCTGGCCATAATGACCATCGTTATGTTTGGAGGAAAAAGGGGGAGGCTTGCAAGCCGAAGAACACCATCCCAACCGTGAGGCACAGGGGTGGCAGCATCATGTTGTGGGGGTGCTTTACTGCAGTAGGGACTGGTGCACTTCACAAAATAGATGGCGTCATGAGGCAGGAAAATTATATGGATATATTGAAGCAACATCTCAAGACATCAGTCAGGAAGTTAAAGCTCAGTCGCAAATGGGTCTTCCAAATGGACAATGACCTCAAGCTTAACTCAAAAGTTGTGGCAAAATGTATTAAGGGCAACAAAATCAAGGTATTGGAGTAGCCATCACAAAGCCCTGACCTCAATCCTATAGAACATTTGTGGGCAGAACTGAAAAATTGTGTGCGAGCAAGGAGGCCGACAAACCTGACTCAGTTATACCAGCTCTGTCAGGAGGAATGGGTCAAAATTCACCCAACTTATTGTGGGAAGCTTGTGGAAGGCTACCTGAAACGTTTGACCCAAGTTAAACAATGTAATGGCAACGCTACCAAATACTAATTGAGTGTATGTAAACTTCTGACCCACTGGGAATCTGATGAAAGAAATAAAAGCTGAAATAAATCAATCTCTCCCTACTATTATTCTGACATTTCACATTCTTAAAATAAAGTGGTGATCCTAACTGACCTAAGACAGGGAATTTTTACTCGGATTAAATGTCAGGGATTGTGAAAAACTGAGTTTAAATGTATTTGGCTAAGGTGTATGTAAACTTCCGACTTCAACTGTATATAGTCATGCATTTCTGAACGTCATGAACCTTTCTGAGTGGCAGGTGATGGGGATTTTCAAAGTACACATGTTCTGGGTATAACTATTACTGTATGGAGAAGCTTCAAGTGGAGACATCAAATCGAATACCTAAGATATATCGAGAGACGTGACCTTGAAGAGACACAGCAAGACAGAAGTTTAAGTCAACATTCAATAAAGCCTACACCCTGTCAGCTACAGTATATCTAGTATTCGTGTCTAACATTCAGGGTAGTCCACCATCTCGACTCCTGAGACAACCAGTAACCCACAAACACTGTTACGTGTGATGCAAAGAAAGTGGGAGTAGGAGGGTGAGTAGTGCTTTAGGACATTCTGTGGAGTAAAGTGTCTTAGGTGCCAGAGTCAGTGGCGAATAGACAGGAATGGGGGAGAGAGGTGGTGCTGCTACAGTATAGCCTGGTCCCCAGATCTGTTTATGCTGTATAGCAAACTCCTATTGCATAACTTATAGCCATTTCCAATTGGCATAACATCAACCTTAGGAGTTGGCTACACCGCACAAACAGATCTGCGATCAGGCTTGTACTAACGCTTCATTCATTTATGTGGAGTAAGGTGCCATAGGTGCAGTCAATGGAGAATTGATAATGGTGGAGTTGTGGGAGGGAGGAGGGGGAGTGCTACGGGGAGTGGGGGGAGAGGTCATACAAGGACAGGTGCTCCGGGACATGCTGCAAACGTGTAGAGACTAAAGTACTACCTGCTATATGAGAGCTGTGTCTCTGCCACTTCTCCCTCCGCCGCAAGGCCGGACAACACACAGAAAACAAAGATACAATATCAACGCCAGCGTTTATCTCAAAGAGAGCCGTCTCAGGGATAAAAGCACTCTTCATGTGCAGCCAACAGAATCTGGGGCCAAAAGAAGACGAAACCTCAGCATTAAAGGAAAAGTTCACCCATTTTGAATGTTACATTGTTTTTCGTGCATCTCTGAGTGATTTTCTATCGATTCCCTGGGACATTTCATGTTTTCATGTGTATGGGAGTTATTGGCATTCAAGCAGGCAGAAATCCGGCTGGTATGACGAAGCACTGTGATAAAGTCACTCTCATTACACTGGAAGTTAATAGGAAAACTTTTAGATCGCGAAAACGTCTATCATACATGTCAGATTTCAATACTGGTCGATGTCATAACTCGAGAGCATGTCTTCTCTTGAATGAGCCATTGATCATATTCCTACCTCGAGAAATTTGTAATTTAATGTAGGGTCTAGCATATTTTTCCTATTTGCCTGCCTACTTTAGTCAAGGGTGCATTGCATGATGCCGTTGCCAGAGGTATTATAGAAAGGAGATAGGAATCCAATGAATGAAGGAAAGTATAACACCCCACCAGGCAGACTGTCGACCAATTGCATTCATGTTGTCATGCTGCGTCACGCAGTCGCTAAGCTAATCGTCATGCAATCCCTTCTCAAGTCAGTGTATATGTCGAGAAACGTGCCTATTGTCCTCGAAAGGACATACTGTCACCATTCCAATGCTGTATGATATTACAGATAGCAAGTTAATTATCTCAGTCTCTGAAAGGTTTTGTAATGTTGTACTTCTTGTTGACGAAATTCATGCTAATGTTGGGTTCTTGAGCTACCGCCCAATAGACTCCCAGTCACTCCTTGAAGGAGAGTGCACCTTGTCCCAGAATCACCTAGAATGCACCACTCTAACGTAGCATGGGCAACTTTTGTAATCTCCTCAAAAGTATATCTCCTATTGCGAATGTCAGACTCCACTCTGTGAGGCACATTGATCTGCAGATACAGCATAGTTAGATTGCAGACTACTAAATTGATAGTGCAGTTTGTTTAGGTGATTTTACAGCTAACTAGCTATTTTACATGCCGATATTGTCTTTGGTATTATTGTGTGTAGCTACATTGGCTACCTAGCTAGCTAGCCAGCCCGTAGAGACAGCATTACATCGTGGATGGAAGTCTTGAGCAGCAAAAGATTTCGACAACAATTTTCCATGCAGCTCCCAACCTTATTATATTGGCAAAATGCAACATTAGTAAAATAAACAAATATTGATCTAACATATTAGTGTTAAATAACACTATAAGGAATTAGTGGTTTTGGATGGATTTTTCCTTTAGCTACAGTGCAGCATGTTTAGTAGGCGATATCCATTGCAAGAGAACTGGAATGATTGTGAGACTTCCAGATTGAAGTGACGTGGCAAGGCCAAAAGATGTTTGACTTTGATCGTGCACAGTACCAGACCAGAATCCGTCTATACAGATGGCTAGCCAAATGTACACTGGAACTAAGCAATGTAACTCTCAACATGAAACCAACATGTCCTACTGTGAAATTAATTGATGCAGGTTTGTGAATTGAGGTGAAGTCCCAGAAGGCATTATAATAACACATTTTTCCTTAGTAACTCTTCCAAACACAGCACCACTGTTGAAAACGCTATACTGATTCAGAGTAAGATACTCAGTAAACGACACCAAAAACAGTTATCGAAAAAACAAGATTAAAAACCTCCTTTCTTTGCCTTTCCTTCAAATTCAGCCATGCCTCCTGCGCCAGTCCAAATGGCATTCTAAATATTTAATAGTGCACGTGGAGAGGTTTTGGACACCTCAGCACTTAAAACCATGCGGGTCAAGGGGATATTTCTACGACCAAACATCAATTGAATACATTATCATGGCTCCCTGCTGCCAGTAGAGCTCTATTACAGGATGTAAGGGAGTGCTTCACACAGCAGTTCTGGGGTAGTGGTAAAAAGAATAGGCCTGCGACCGGGCAAAAAATGGTACTGTAACACTGTATGAACGGGAGAGTTACTTTACCTGCCTTAGGCCGTCTCTACTGTTCTGCATGATCCGCAGGGCGTAGTTGGACCGCTGGCCTTTGCTGTTGAATTCAATGTGGCCCGTTAGTCCTTCCAATTCTACCTATCCCAGAGAGAGAGAGAGAAAGAGAGAAAAGCTCCCATGTTATTAAGGTGTTTCACTTGGTCTGTGACTGTTGTTTTTGGTGTCAGTAATCTGGGTTCAAATAGTGTTAGTTTTCTTTCAAATCCTTCAGCTGCGCTCGATTGAGCTTGCCTTGAGCGACAGAGCCAATGGAGTCGTTCCAAAAGGGAAAACTGCAAACCCTGCCGATCCGGCACTGCAGGCAAGGCTCAAAAAGAAAATAAATACTGTTTGAACCCAGGTATGTCAGTAACTTCACATGCATGTCTGGGTTCGGTCGGGCTTTAGTTCCTTATTGATTAAATTATCCAGAAGGGAAGCGGGCTGACAATTATGCTGCGACAAAACCCTAAGCCACCCCATCATCTGATACTGAGAAACCAGCAGTATGATCGATATGAGGGAGTCTCAAACGAAATGATTGTGTGATGACAAAGTGATGGTGGTAAAACATCTAAATGGCAACAGATGAATCATTTTCAGATTTGCTTTTACTAAAGAAGAAAAAAACAGTCTGAAATTCAATACATGTCACACTCTAGTGTCTTGATGGCTCACTCACAGGCCATTTATTCCTAATGAGGGACTATGAGCATTACAGTGTGACAGCCAGTCATCCAGTCTCTAACTCCTTCCCTGCCCCCCTTCTCCCTGCTGTAGGCTACTGATGAAGAAATAGGGGCAGTGACCTAGCCTGATCCCAGAGCTGTTTGTACTGTCTTACCAACTCCTATGGTCTTAGGCGTATCAATGACAACACACACAGATCTGGGACCAGGCTAGCAGTGACCCAAGTTAATGTGACAATATGACTGACTATATACACAGTGGTAAGAAAAGGGCTAGAAGATTTCTATTTAAATATAAATACATAAATGTAAATATATTCAGTTGGTAGATCAAACAGTAAGGTTAGGTTTAGGGGATAGGGATCTGCTGGCTGAATATCCACTGCAAAAATCTACACACACCTAATTGCTTTTAGTATAATGTTAACTAACACACTTGGGAGCATACTGTATATCACAGTGCACACTGCAGTCTAATTTAGCTCCACAAAGATGAATCTTATCTTAATCTTAAACATGACCAACAACAGAATGCCATTCCCCTCCTATCCAGAGTGGGGCGCCCTTACCATCCTCAGGTAGTTCATGAGGCTGGTGCCATGCTCCCAGATCTTGGAGGACTTGCAAGAGAGCTGCGTGGCGCCCACGTTCTGGCTACGGTTGAGCTCCTGGACCGCCGCCACCACCGCATGCACTGCGTCAAACAGCAGCGCCGACGATAGCTGAGAGGGGGGGAGGGGGGTGATAGGGAAAGAAGAAGTAAAAGAAAGAAAGAAAGAAAGAAAGGAGAAGGGAAGGAAGGAAGAAAAGGGCGCTAATTCTGTGGTAAACACACACCAATCTTCCATTCTCCCTGATGCCTTGGGTCCACTCTGGTCGGTCAGTGATGGGTTAAAACAAGCGATCCCCAAAATGCCATCCATGCAGCAGTCAGATATTCCATTAGATCGTTAGGATCCTCTGATGTGCTGATAGAGGGGGGAAAAAAGCTGCACCACTTTCACCCCTACTGGAGCTGGCAAGCCCTGGCTGTTCCAATTACCACACATCCGTCGGAGTGGAGGCGGAAGTGCAGGAAGAGGGATTTGTCCTGTAGACTGTTTTCATACAGGCCCCATCCGTGTATGTAAAAACAATTAAAATGCATGATGGCATAGATTATACGAGGGAGAGAGGGAGTATTTCACCGATATATGTCTGTATAATAAACCAATAAGCCCTGGCCCTGATCTGTTGTGCATATTGATATGGGAACATATAGATGATTGTGATGCATAGTAAACAATGAGCACCATATAAGGCCCATAACCATCATAATTTCCGTGATATATCTCCTCCTTGCACAGGCCAATGTTGAATTGGACTGCGCTACAAAGTATAAACAACAGCTTGGAAAACAGTAGTTAGAGCGAGTGTGTACAGTGGTTCAGTGCCATTTGGATTCCAGGACGGAAAGTCGATGGCAGCAGCTTCCTGATCATAAGTCACGATTATGCACCATGTGACCTTAAAGGGAGATGTCACTTCGAAATCAAAGTTGGTCAGGTGTTTTCATCCCTCAAAAGTAGTCTAATATCAAAAGGAATCCCCATCGTACGCCATTGATTGTCATGCATTGAGGCATATGCTGTAGCTGGATCTCCAAAACAAATGGCCTGGAATGTGGACCTATCTCAATCATTTTTAGGTTTGAAAATATCTGAAACACTTTGGTTGCAAGTCACTGTAACCCCCCCCCCCCCCCCCTCCATTCTTCCTCACCTCACTCTCTTTCGTCCCACCACCTCTCTCATTCCCATGACACTGTACAGCTGAGAGAGAGGGGTCTTTTAAAAATGGAACCTGATATGAAAGAGCTCCCTGGAACACTGCAAATGAATAGCAGGGCGAAAAGGTGTAGCTCGCTCTCGCTACTCTCGTTTTATTAGGGGCTCAGAGCTGTTATCCCTCCACTGCTCTACGACAAAATATCCTGTGATTAATTAAAGATAACTCCTAATTATGAGCGGGGAAAAACAACTGGAGAAAAACAGCTGGTTTCTAAAAAAACTGCAGCCATTGATTTTTCAAAATCTTTCTTGAGGGCTTAATTAAGAAACAAAAATTCAATAAACCCAATTAATGAGTTCCTCATCGCTCTCTGATGTCAGAAAACTTCTCGTTTACAGAAGTGTGGTGAATTGGGTTCACATTTTTCAAATGCAGCATGGAAGAATGTTATGTTAATGTTATGTACTACACTACCAGTCACGTATTAATTTAATAAGCATGTGGCAATTAACTAATTAGATCTTTAAGAATGACTAATTAACGACTACACAGAGAACTGTATTAAAGGCATAGAAAAGACTTCAAGCCTTAACATTCTCAAAGATCTAAAAGCTTGTAATGAAGCCGAATCTCGCAGTCACACACGTGTGGGGATACCTCATAATATGGAAAAAGAGCTGGGGTGTATTCAGGAGGATGAACCTTTCAGAAGGTTGCAGGTAGATATATAGCAAATACAGTGTTCCCAGGAACAGGATTAAGAAACACTGTGCTAATAATATATTTTCTGCATATGTCTGAACACTCTTTTTGGCTACAGATAGAACTGTAACTAACAGAGCTGAATTTCCAATAGTACATGCTAGAGTAGGATTGGGAATCATCAGGTCTATTTGTTACATTTCTACCTGCAACATTACAGAACCTTCAGATGTAAATATATTATGGAGCTCAGATATGACTGTCTAGCTGCTGAGCAATCCTCTCTGTCCTACATAAACCGGAACCCTGGTCTCACCGGTGTGCCGGCGAAGGGGGCGTGGTCACAGTTTTCCTGCCAGGAACGGTTGAGGCTGAGGAGGAAATCCTGGAAGAAGGGGTGTGTTCGGTTGAAGACGGAAAAGCCCAGAATGTTCACCCGCTCACTGGGCACGTCATCCAATCGCAGCAGAGAGAATTCCTGCAGAGGGAGGAGTCAGAGGGTCAAAGGTGTAATGGTATTAGGTATGCACAGTGTATGACAGAGGCTTGGACATGTCCGACATAAATCATGTTTAGTTGCCTCGATATGGAGGAGATATGTGAATGAACAGAATATTTAATCAATGTCAGGGAAAAGGGCACATGCTAATCTAATACGTTTAGCCCCAATTTCATTGAATTACTTGAAGTTTCGTTATATTAAGTTCATTAATCCAGATGATTAAGATTCCTAACATGTACACAACCCACGTAATTCATTCAGTGTGTATGTATGTGGCGTGTGTATGGTGTGTGTGTGCATTAATGTGTGCATGTGTTCCTTTAGTAGTTTAGCGCATATTCATACATGCGTGGGCATGTGTGTACAGCCTGGAACGAGCCCGTAGAAATGTGCTTGGGTGAAAAACAACTTATACTTTGATGTCCCTAAGTTCAGTCTGGTGGCTCCCGAGCGGTGGGGAGGACGTCACCAGAAGGTTAATAGAGATATCAGCCCAGTCACCCTCAGGTGTCAGTGCCAGCATTACAGTCTATAACAGTGACACCGCCTGTCACCTCGCCGAGCCCGGGGACAGCTATGAAGGGAGGAGGTGGAAAAGGAGAGAAGAATTGGAGGAGGAAAGGTGCCCAGGCTTCAGACAGTTTACTCAGAGACAGACTACTCTACTGTGGAAGACAGGAGAGAGGAGGTGGTGTGTCTGTGCTGAGTCTGTGTGTGTGCATGTGTGTGTGTCTGTGTGCGTGCGCGAATGTGTCCAATCCTCAATAAGAGGTGATGGGGCTGGTGAGTTGAGTAGGAAGAGAATCATTCTGAGAACAGGGACGTCACAAGACACCGGCAGTAGCCTTTAAAATCCCAAGGAATAGATAAGGTAGTGTGTTAGCGGGTTCCTCTGCAGCACTAGATCAAAGCCCAACTTAGACGCTGGTGCTCTTACAACAAACACTAGCAGAGTAGGAGAAGGTGAGCAGGCCACGGAGGAACAAAATATTTTTCATCAGAGCCCCTGAGGGAGAACAGAACAGGCGAAAGACCCTGGTGAATTCCCATAGCATCACTAGCTACAGACCGCAATGCAAACTGGCAGCCATATGTCTTCCCAATCCAGACCAACAACACGATGCTGTTTAGTGGTGACACAACACTTTTTGATTTACTCTCTCTTAGCCATGTTGTCTCTGTATCTGATTGAAATCAGTACATTTCTGTCCATGCCAGGTGATGAAAAGCAATCTGAAAAGTTTAAGGCGAGTCGCTACACCCCAATCGACGCTGACGCACTAGCTTCCGATGTTTTGATGTTTTGGAGGCAAACTCTTGGCAGATTGTTTTTGCACTTTCTGCCAAGTGCATTCAGGACATTGAGGACTTGAGATAAATAGATATTGCGGATTGAAACACACAGCACTTGATAAAAGGAAAGCTGAGTTGAGCCTGAAACAGTGTCATCTCCGTGCTTAATTCTTTATGAATGAGTATTAAAATAAACATGCCGAAAGATGAATTCATTCATTCATTAATTCATGAGAACATTTCCAACATGGACGGAGGTGTTGTTCACAGCCCTGAGTACAATTGGAACTACACCCCACATCTTAAAACATTTAATTCCCCTCAATATTTATAATCAATATATTTAATTATGAAAATAGCATAATATATGGGCGCTGACCCTTCTTATACGGCAACTATAAAAAATTAACTACGAGTGGATACATTTCACACACACACACACACTTCAATTCCCGTTGCGTTATAACATTACACTGTTGATTTGAAGTGAGTTTTACATTTACTGTTCTTTTAGCCACATTTGTTGATAATTATAGCTGAAACTACTCTGTATACATTCATTAACATGATAAGAATATTCTTGGAAAGTTTGGGGTAGGTCCAACATAAAGGCAAAAAAACATGGGTTTGAGTGAGAGGTCTAACTGGTGTCTCCAAGTGGCTACACACCTCTCCAAAGTGTGCACAGTTCCTAGGTTCCTCAGTAATTTCAATGCACCTTTATGGCTAAAGGTGTTTTTTATTTTAGCTCTCCAAGCTCTGCCGTTGTGGAACTAGAGCAAGAGCACTTGTATCTTTATTTGTTGTTGTAAATCTGTTGTCGCAATCTGGGTCAGGTGGACATCGTTTGAAATGTTGTTCTACTGCCAACATGACTAGCTAAAATATTAAATACAATCTTACAGTGTTTGGCTTTCAAAAGGCAATGCAGAGAAGCAGATCATAATGTTGATACATATAGAATGGATTCATGAGTTGCCTTCAAATGCGCGGTACACACATTTTTATTCACAATACAACAAACACAGGCTCATTCTGTTCAGGACAACCCAGGGTATAACGCCATGTCATCTTGTAACTGTACATCAAACATAGTGATCATAAACGTTGACACTGTATAGTACATGAGTTTTATAACATGGAAATGTGAAGTGCACATTTGGACTAACGGGTGTTTGGCTTGCTTGTTTGACATCAAGGCGGTATTTACTGTAATACTCAACATCTCATATTTCAAAATGCATTGAGTACTCTTAAATGTACAACATTTCCCTCACTCAGACAATTAGTGGGAAGGATGGGGGCAAATTCTTGTCAACCGCAGTGATCAAGTTCAGGAAGGCTGTCTGTCAATACCCATACAGAGCTGTGAAGCGGAGACCCTGAGCTCTGACGTCATGTATAGCAAGCATGTTACTGTGCAGCCACTGCTGTTCCAATTTAGGGGCTTATCAGTGTCCAAATCTGCCATTTTCAACTCGTACAAGTGTAAAGGGCTACGACATTCGAACAGCTAAGTTAAATTCCCCACCACACCTCCACACCCACCCATCACTTTTCCCCAGTGTATCCTGACAAGCCCAACGGGATTGGCACCATGATTACTCTTTAAGTGGACTTTAACAGATCATTAGAAGAGGAGCCCTTGCAAATGAGATGGTCATTACGTGTGCCCCTCCTGGGTACAGTCAAACACATGAAACACAAGGTCACCAAATATCCACCGGCGGCGTCTGGAGAAACCTAGCTAGCAAAATTGATACTTACTTTATTTATTTAAATAACAAAGTTATGCAACTCCTAATTCCCCTGTGTGGAAAAGTAATTGCCCTCTTACACTCAATAACTGGATGTTCCACCTTTAGTTGCAATTTTAATTTTAATTTTTTATTTAACCTTTATTTAACTAGGCAAGTCAGTTAAGAACAAATTTTTATTTACAATGACGGTCAACCAAAAGGCAAAAGGCCTCCTGCGGACACGGGGCCTGGGATTGAAAATAAAAAATAAATACAATATAAATATAAATATAAGACAAAACACACGTCACAACAAGAGAGACAACACAACACTACATAAAGAGAGACGTAAAGACAACAACATAGCAAGGCATCAACACATGACAACACAGCATGGTAACAACACAACATAACAACAACATGGTAGCAACACAACATGGTAGCAGCACAAAACATGGTACAAACATTATTGGGCACAGACAACAGCACAAAGCGCAAGAAGGTAGAGACAACAATATATCACACAAAGCAGCCACAACTGTTAGTAAGAGTGTCCATGATTGAGTCTTTGAATGAAGAGATTGAGATAAAACTGTCCAGTTTGAGTGTTTGTTGCAGTTCTTTCCAGTCGCTAGCTGCCACGAACTGAAAAGAGGAGCGACCCATGGATGTGTGTGCTTTGGGGACCTTTGACAGAATGTGACTGGTAGAACGGGTGTTGTAAGTGGAGGATGAGGGCTGCAGTAGATATCTCAGATAGGGGGAAGTGAGGCCTAAGAGGGTTTTATAAATAAGCATCAACCAGTGGGTCTTGCGACGGGTAAACAGAGATGACCAGTTTACAGAGGAGTATAGAGTGCAGTGATGTGTCCTATAAGGAGCATTGGTGGCAAATCTGATGGCGGAATGGTAAAAAACATCTAGCCACTCGAGAGCACCCGTGCCTGCCAATCTATAAATTATGTCTCCATAATCTAGCATGGGTAGGATGGTCATCTGAATCAGGGTTAGCTTGGCAGCTGGGGTGAAAGAGGAGCAATTAGGATAGAGGAAACCAAGTCTAGATTTAACTTTAGCCTGCAGCTTTGATATGTGCTGAGAGAAGGACAGTGAACCGTCTAGCCATACTCCCAAGTACTTGTATGAGGTGACTGCCTCAAGCTGTCAACCCTCAGAGGTAGTAATGACACCTGCGGGAAGATGGGCATTCTTCTTACCAAACCACATTACTTTTGTTTTGGAGGTGTTCAGAACAATGTTAAGGGTAGAAAAAGCTTGTTGGACACTAAAAAAGCTTTGTTGTAGAGCATTTAACACAAAATCCGGGGAGTGTCCAGCTGAGTATAAGGCTGTATCATCTGCATATAAATGGATGAGAGAGCTTCCTACTGCCTGAGCTATGTTGTTGATGTAAATTGAGATGAGCGTGGGGCCTAGGATCGAACCTTGGGGTACTCCCTTGTTGACAGGCAGTGGATGAGACAGCACAATATTGCTTAGAATCAAGGGCATTGTTGACATCATTGAGGACCTTTAATGTTGCAGTGACATATCCATAACCTGAGCAGAAAACAGATTGCATACCCAAGAGAATACTATAGATATCAAGAAAGCCAGTCAGTTAATTATTGACAAGTTTTTCCAACACTTTGATAAACAGGGCAAAATAGAAATAGGCCTTATAACAGGTAGGATCAGATTGATCTGAGTGCACTTATTTCTCATTTGCCTGAACGATAGCCAGTCAGCCTGAGTATGCATGTGCCGAGCCTTTCGCCAAATGCAATTCTTGATGTGGAGTAACTCTGCAAGATCACGGTCGAACAAGGGGCTGAACCTGTTTTTAATTCTCATTTTATTTATGGGGGCGTGTTTGTTTACCAATACCACTGAAAATATCAAAAAAGAAGGTCCAAGAGTCCTCGACAGAGGGGATCAAGCTGATTCTATACCTTTATACAAAGGCCAGTTCATAAAGGAAGGCTTGCTCATTAAAGTTTTTTAGCAAGTGTCTATGTCAAATCAGGACAGGTCGTTTCACTGAGCAGCCATTACGAACACAGGCTGTAAAACAGTGATCACTAAGGTCATTACAGAAAACACCAGACTGATACCTATCAGAATTATTTGTGAGGATAACATCGAGGAGAGTAGACTTTTCTGGGTGTTTGGAGTCGTACCTTGTGGTATTGGTAATAATCTGAGAAAGACTTAGGAATTGTGGTTTAAGCATGTCCCAGTTTAGGTCACCTAGTACAACAAATTCAGACTTAGTGTAAGGGGCAGGAGAGAGTTTAGGGCAGGTAGGGTACAGGCCAGTGCTGATGGAGGACGATAGCACTCAGCAACAGTCAACAAAGAGCTATTTGAAAGTTTAATGCTTAAAACCAGCAAATCAAATTGTTTGGGGACAGACTTGGTGGAGACAATTGAGCACTGAAGGTGATCCTTGGTAAAGATTGCCACTCCCCCACCTTTGGAAGATCTGTCTTGCCGAAAAAGGTTATAACCAGAAAGGTTAACATCAGTATTCAAAACACTCTTCCTCAACCAGGTCTTAGTAATGACCAACACATCTGGATTGGAGCTGTGAAGTCACACTTTCAATTGATCCATTTTAGGTAATAAGCTTCTAGTGTTAACGTGCAGAAAACCCAGGCTTTTACGAGAGCAGAGGATGGGCATAGGACAGGGAGAGCTCTGTAGTGTTGATTTATGACATCTGAATGTGTATCAGACGGCAACAAGATCCTAGTGTACAACAATTTCATCAGGTAACATGAATACAAGGCCGGCGAGAGATGGTTTAGAATAGGATGGGAGGCCAATAGAGAGTTAGACATAGTCTGTCCCCACGGTTGGGTAAAGAATGTTTGTATTCAACAAAGTATACAGGAGTCATGAGGCAAATAGCAAAATAGCAAAATGCACAATAAAATAATAAAATATATAACGACTTGGAGCTAGCCATTGTAAGTTCAGAGTCACTCGCCCCAACAGTGTGTGTGTGCTGGAGGCGAGCGAAATCTCAGGAGAGAGGGGTGAGTGTGGTGGAGGTACCTGTACCAGACAGGGGGAGACAGACCAGGGCAGATGGGGAACATGTCGCCAGGTGGAATCCAAGCAGCAGTGCAGCAGGCAACTGGAGTAGGTGTCACACGCATTTGGGAGAAGCTTTTATTTCTGGAGGCAGATTTCTTGTAGAAAATGCCAGTGAATGGTCTTTGAACAGCTGGAGGGGGCTTCAGAGGACTCTTCAAAGACTCCTGACACTTGTTGGGCCCAAAGGCCTAGAAAATAGCATCAGACCAAATGCTACTCACTCAGTTCCAGGTTAGATGGTGTCCTCAGGTCTCTGCTGTTTGTTTGCGCAAGCACCCTCTGTAAAGCTTGAAAACAGGAAACCTTGGAAGCAGTACTCTCTCAGGTTAATTTTGGTCAAAATTAGGTTGTAGGTGTTGCAATGACTGCAACCAAATGCTTCCTGTAGTTGTTGATCAGTCTAACACATCGCTTCGGAGGAATTATGGCCCACTTTTGCAGAACTGTGCGACATATGTGGGTTTTCAAGATTGATCTGCTCGATTCAAATCCTGCCACAACATCTCAATTAGGATTAGTTCTGGACTTCGACTAGACCATTCCAAAACTTAAAATGTGTTGCATTTTAGCCATTTTCATGTGGAATTGATTGTGCGTTTTGCTGCATGACCCAGCTGCGCTTCAGCTTCACCTCACAGATGGATGACCTGACATTCTCTGCTACAGAGTAGAATTCATGGTTCCTTCTATTAAGTCATTTAGGTCCTGAGGCAGCATCCCCAAACCATTAGACTACCACCACCATGTTTGACCGTTGGTATGAGGTTCTTACTGTGGAATGCAGTGTTTGGTTTTCGCCAGACATAACGGGACCCATCTTGTCCAGAAAGTTGACTCAGGTTTTTCCAAAAAGCACCTGGTAGCACGTGGATTAAGACTCTTGGAAGACTGTTCTATGGACAGGTGAGTCAAAAGTAGAACTTTTTGGACAACATGGGTCCCATTACGCCTGCCGAAAACCAAACACTGCAATCCACAGTAAGAACCTTATACCAACGGTCAAGCATGGTGGTGGTAGTGTGATGGTTTGGGGATGCCACGGCCACGTGACTCAGGAGCGATCCATTTTCATGTACCTAATAAAAGCTGAAGTGCATTCAGAAAGTATTCACACACATTGACTATTTCCACAATTTGTTGTGTTACAGCCTGAATATAAAATTTATTAAATTGAGATTTTGTGTAACTGGCCTAACTGCCAATAATGTTAGAGTGGAATTATGTTTTTAGAAATACAAATTCATTAAAAATGAAAAGCTAAAATGTCTTGAGTCAATGAGTATTTAACATGATTTTTGAATGACTACCTCATCTTTGTACCCCATAGATACTGTACACCAAATCAATACTCAGTTGGCGGAATGGAAGGAAACCGCTCAGGGATTTCACCATGAGGCCAATGGTGACTTTAAAACAGTTACAGAGTTTAATGGCTATGATAGGAGAAAACTGAGGATGAATGAACAACATTGTAGATGTAAAACACAAGGCCAAATATACACTGGAGTAGCTTAACAAAACCACATTGAATGTTCCTGGGTGGCCTAGTTACAGTTTTGACTTAAATTGGTTTGAAAGTCTATGGCAAGACTTGAAAATGGCTGTCTAGCAATGATCAACAACCAACTTGACAGAGCTTGAAGAATAAAAAAATAAAAATGGAATCCATTTTGAATTCAGGCTGTAACACAACAAAATGTGGAATAATACTTTCTGAAGGAACTGTACACACGTGTACATGCACGCACACAAAACCCTCACCCTAACCCAACCTCACACACACACATCACTGCTTGCATAAAGAGCAGCAGAAAAGACAGAGAGTAAGTGTGAGAGGTGGCCCAGGCAGGCTGGCCCCGGTGGCCTCCAGTTGACAGGCTGGCCATAGGCCCCCTGACACAGCCTGTCACCTGGAGATCAATCAGAAACGAGGTGCTGGGCCAACCCGCTGTTCCCCTGCTGGCACCTCCTGGACCCTCTTAATAGCATATTCTGAAAAACACAGGCATACTAACAGACACACACATGCGTGCAGACACATGCATGCATGTCGCAGACAGGCAGGCACATGCACACACACACAAACACAAAATAAACTCTCCCACATTCTGTTTGTTGTGGTGTATCCAAGTTGAGAGCTGAATAATGAGCTCCCCAGAGACCTGGCTGTTACCTTACTGTTGTGCACTGTCAGGGACCACACACACACACGCACATTCACACAGCTGCTAGGGGCCCAACCAACAGGTTAGACTCCTTCTGCTACCTATCAAAAACTATTTGTTTTGTAATGCAGAGCATCCTAGCTAACAAACACATTATTTAGCAAGTTCATAGAATCTAACACCATTTGAATGTCTGAAAGGTCATATTCCATTAGTAAGGACCCCTTGTGTAAGCTATGTTTGCTAATAAGCAAACACACAAAATCCAAACTGTACATCTTCAGAGGCTAATTGTATAACAGCAGCAATGTCAAGAAGCTAAAGTAAAAAAGCATGTTAGCATTAGGAAGCCATTTAGGTCAATGTAAAGAAGCTAATGCAGAGTAACAAGCTAGCACAAAATAAAAAATTAAACTAGCTAGCATGTTAGCATAAAGAATTTAAAGAAACGCATGCTAGCATTAGCAAGCCGTATAGCTCAATGTCAAGAAGCTAATGCAGAGTAACAAGCTACCACAAAAGAAAGAGAAAACCAGCTAGCATGCTAACATTAGAAAGAAAAGCATGTTAGCATTAATTGTCAAGCTGTACAGCTGCAAATGCCTACCATGATCAAAGGTAGACATGAATTGTTGCAAGGCTGCTTTAATAAACATCAGAGACAGTTGACTAAATAGGAATTTACTAATGGCATCTATTAAAATGGTACATGATAACTGACTGACACCAATATTACCTCATCTTTTGCTTTCAGTGACATGAGATATCACCCATTCTGTGAGTGTCGTTTAATGTGAAAGAAAGGTCACAGCTCAAGTGATTTCCGAGAAATGTCACTGTATGTTCGTGTTAAGTGTAATATTAAGTGGAGGCGAGCAGCGAAAGGGTCTTTTATAGTAGCCTACTGAACAACGGCGTAATTAGAGGGTTATGTTTTCAGAGTAGCTATTGTCATTGAGTGCCAAAACACTTGAAAAAGCCTTGTTGGTGTTGTAGCTGCATGTTATGCGAGTTCAAGGCCCCATACACAAGAGAGAGTACTGAGGCATTCCATTAGGGATTTGTGACTCGTTTCAGGAAACTAGGCGTGCAGTGGTCCTCCTTTAAAAGTTGCGTCATACTGCGGCACACCCTGCGTGCCGCTGCAGCATTATGTGGCATGTCATTTAATTCTCATCCATTTCTTCTGTTACTGCAAGTTATTGCTAGTTTGACCACAAGAGGGCATCTTTAAGAAGCATTTGATAGTATTCCGTATTGGCATTACCAGAGAATTTAAAACCTTTTTTTGTAATAACATAGTATATGGGATTGATTTTAAGAAATTTGGCTTAATTAATTAGATTAATATTATGGTGTTTCCATTCAGAGAAAATTATCCGTTTGTAAATTCAGACCGTTTCGCTCTCGGTGCGCACACTGGACGTTCGGCCGAGGAATAGGGTTGATTTGAGAGTTCTGGCCTTACAAAGTCAGTCAAGCACCCAAGCTAACGTTGGCTAGCTAATACTAGACACAAATGAGACCACTCTGACCATTTTACTCGCCCTAGCAGAGCTGGTAATCGTGTTAATCAGAACGTTGGTGACTGTAAATGTGATGCTGGAAACAATTGAATTACGTTATTATTATTTTTTTTAAGGGTGTTGAGCGCTCGTAAAGTAATTATTCTGCGCTCTGGTACACTCAGATGAGAGTGCTCTGAAATCCGTGTAGATAGTAGGCTGGACATATGACATTTTTAACAACCGTGGAGCCCAGTTTCATAATATGACCATATTTCCCAGCTGTTTTCCGTCGTTTTGAAGTAATCGCGAAAAACAGGCCATTGTTTAAGTGCATTTTTCACCCTGCCAGCTCTTTTTAGTTATTTTGAGCACCGTGGCACCAACTCGCCTTCCGAATGTTCTATTCCCAGTTTATTGCTCAACGTCACAAGTCGGGTGTAACCGGATTGAAATGGCGAGCTAATTAGCGAGGTGCGTGCTAATAGCGTTTCAATCGGTGACGTCACTCGCCATGCTTCTTCTTCTTTGGCACCATGAGTAACGATGCATCGAGGGTGGCTGTTGTCTATGTGTGCAGAGGGTCCCTGGTTTGAGCCCAGGTAGGGGCGAGGAGAGTGCCCCATTTTAATCAGGAGAATCTCCTCTTTGTAATTATGTAAGTCTGGGCAGCGAGCTTGTTTGTCATCGATCGATAGACCAGAAATAGACGTTTTTATTTTTCCCTACTTTTTCATTACGCAGACATAAGAATAGTTGCCAGCATTGAGGTGCGGATGTTAACTTTCTACACAAGTAATTTTTTTCCGGTTTCTTCCAACGAACAGATTGTAGTGTTAAAATAAAAAGAGATACAAATTTAATTCTAAGCATCACTCCAGTCAAAACAGGCTTTGCGAACGTTTGATTTCATTCATTTGGACTCGCACCAGTGTTTCAGCTTAGCCATGGTTCTTAAGCCGTTTTTCAGCCTTGGGTGAATTTTGACTCGTTCTATTATCCAGCCTATAGATAGCCAGAGCGAATTTACGAAAGCACCCGAATGTTAATTGAGAACGCACAATTTAGCTAAACTAAGAATGACGAGAATAATGAAGTCAATAAACGATGGTTAGTTAGATAGCCTATAGTTAATATACTGGCAAGTTTGATGTATACTAAACTATTAACGATAGGTAGCTAGCTAACATACCGGTACATACTGCTGTAATGATATGCTATGTGGTTTGTAAGGACAGCGTAGCTAACAAATTGTCAGCCAACAACGTGTAAGGTAACTTATTTGAAAGTCATTACTTTATTACATTGAGTAGCAAGCTACCCCTTGTTCGTTAGGGCAAATCTGGTCTGTGACAGGAGAGGGGGTTTTCACACTTAGAAAGGCTATTAGACTAGTCTTTAGTAAAGGTTGAATAGTCCATCAGCTATTAGCCCTCCTCCCCAACTTGCAACAAATTGCTGTTCCCATCTCATTCCTTTCCCTCTTCCACACTTCATCATTCTCAGTGGCTCGCTTGTGGGCATGCTGGCAGGGCAAGGCAGCATCTCCAGTTGTGCGTCTAGAATTCTGCATACAGTAGCACGTTTGTATGAAGGTGTGGTTATTCACAGGCAAATTGTTATATGCTATGGGGGTACATTTGTGTCTTTTTGTCGAGAGCAAAACTTCTTCTTTTTTTTCCAATCAAAAATAATTGTTCTGAAAACATTTTTTTTCCGACACAAAGGAAGTCATAGCGGACACCTACGAAGGTGGCATCTCAGGTCAGCAGCACTGGGCTGTAGTGACGTATCCTAAAAATGACATCTGTTGCTTTAGATTGAACGGTCATTTCTCAGTTATTGTTTTCATATCTATAAAAAAAAAAGCTGTTTCCTTTACTTTCAGAGAGCGAGCTAATCAAGCGGTCGAAAATGTAGATATTGCCAGATGTTCACTGTCCGAGGAACAAGCCGCAGAAGCTTTATTGCTGGCAAAAGTGTCCATAACCAGAAGTAATTAAACTGTTCTGTGTTCTTTTTCTCCATTTCTGCCTGTCTTGTTGTACATGGAACTTGTCTCACATGCATTAATTAAAAAACCCTTAAGATGTCAACTGCTAATTTTCAGATTTACACCACATGAACACAGACATTTTTACTGGACTATCTGTTGCTGCCAAGTCATGATTTCCCTGGGGGTTAGCCTTGCAATAACCAAGTGGTGAGACACATAGCCCTCTATATTTAAATGTTTCAGGTACACTCCGATAGGTGCCTGCGTCACATACAGAATCTTTTGACATGGTCTTCTATTGTTTGTCCTCATGTGTCTGTTTTTCAGCATAAAGTACTCTGTAGCCACTTAGTGTGGACAACAGGTGAAACCACACACACACACACACAATAAGTCTCTCTTCTTCACTTCATCCCTCTCCCCCTTCTCCCTAAATCCTCTAGGTTATATCAGCTGTTTTGGTGAACCCCGCCCGCATCTGAACTGGCTGACACAGAGGGCAGAGCATGATCATAGATGTCACTTGGTCGGGTCAACAGGAAGTATTATTAAAGAGATGCTTTACATTGAAATACAGACAGAGATGTATTAGTCCCAGAGTTAATGATCCAAGGTCAGTTTTGCATTTCACCTCCTGATTATGATGACTGACCGTGGTAGAATAAAATAAAAAATCAAGGCTTAATCATGCTCTCTCTCTTTCCATCTGTCTCTCGTCTGCAGGTATGTTTTGATGTGAGAGAGGAAGCCAGTCTTGTAATCGCCACCTCACCTGCTCTTAAGATAACCTTCGGGCCAACTGGGGGGCCCAAGGCTGTTTAGGAGACACTTTTGTGATAAAGTGAGAGAATATTAGGGTAGCACTGTAATTCATGAATCATATGCTGTCTGCCGCTGTTCTTACCTCTTTCCCTGTCTGTCTTCTACACCTCTCCCCCCACCTCGTCTTTCTTCCTCGTTTTATAAGTACAGATTGAACTTGTGTGTATAATATTACAATTATCATAATTATAATGCATTTATGTATTTATAACACCTGGATAATGAACTTCTTTCAATAAAGCGTTTCACATTCTCCACTGGTTGAAACTAAGTATCTCATTGAAATACTATCCGGTGTCCTCAGATTAACGCAGATAAAGGGAGTTAGATATGCATAGTTTTTTTCTGTATATATGACTTACAAATCAATCATGTTTCTAGTCTATTGCATAGTTACAATGTGTAATCATTGATGTCCCCGGAGTAGTAAACACTTGAAGTGTATAATTGTAATACATACATGCAGACACAGCATCATTCAAATAATGGAATTTGATATGACTGAAAAAGAATGTCTCAGAGATTCATACCTGAACCGCTCCTTTATTTGCCAAGGAAGAGTACATGATCAGTGAATATATTCAACGTACAGGCTACAATGTGGGAATCTCATGCGTGGTAATAATTACAGTACATGTGTATATAGCACTTGCATCCTTGGCACAATAAAGTTATTAAATTCTACTCTATCCATAGGCTTCATTAATGCCATTCAGACTTGAAGTTGATACAACAACTATGATAGCTGAGGTTCATAGATAGGTTCTGAACTAATACTCATACCAAACGTCATACACAGATCGGCTACATACTGTAGCTAGCTACACATCCATAGGCATACAGTTATTTTTATCCTCCACTACACAATAAGCATGTAAACAGTTAGCTAGCTATGTTACTTCAGCTGCATTGCAAGGCAAGCTTACACAATTGTACGTTCAATTTGCAGTAAATTATTTAGCTAGCTAGATTCTTTACATCCACTGTTTCACAAGACGACAGCCTGGTTTTCTGGTTTTCTCAGGAGTCCCTAAAACAAACAACACAAATTACAATTTCATTCTCCTAACACTAGCTACCTGGTTAATATTAGCTAGTCAGATAACTTGCTAAAGAGCAACTTTCATAAATTAACTTTGTGACAAAAACATATGAACTAATATTAACTAACATATTCCTCTCAATTGTACATTTTTTGCTTGCTTTGTTTGAAGAACGCCACCAGGCAAGGGTGGCTCGCATCAAAATTCGTCATTGGAACCACTCGAATTCCACTGATTGGTCATACAAAAACCTTGGGACCCAAATGCATAATGAGTGCTCCAACTCCCCTTGTGGTGGTCTGGAGCAATGAAGCCGTGACGCTGCATACCTCTAAGTCCCGAGGTGCAAGCTCGCAACTTTTAAAGGAGGAACCACTGTATGTCACGGGTCACTACATCACAGGAAAGACAATGTGGACGTAAACTTTTTTTTTTTGCAAAATGTGCATTTTGGCAGAAATGCCTTCTGGAACATGTGAACATTCATGATCCTTAATAATAAACTTGTATGCCATCTGTTAAATTACAAGCTTGTTGGTTTAGCCACAGAAAAAGTCAGCAACCTTCTCGCTAGCCATGATTGACTAAGATAATGAGTTGGCTGGACATGCCGAGAGATGAGTTCAAATTGGTCTGCCATATAGCACGCTTCTGTCTATTTGAGCTAGTCAGTATGTGCAGGTAATCCTGTCTAACATGGCTTTAAAAATATATATTGCATAGTAGACCTGCATAAGTGTTGCTCTACACTTTCTGGAGGACTGAGTTTTGAAATCAGTGGAATTAGAGTATGATAGCTAAGGAGATAGAGAAAACACATGTCTCCAGATTACATCTTCAAACTAAGGGCAATCATGGCATCAGTGACAGGGAGAAGCATCCACCCATGATGTATACGGGTAAGATAGTCTACCTAGCTACATTTTCAGATATTACACATTTGTAATTTTTGACAGAAAGTCGTTTTCATTTAAAGTAAAAGTGTACTGTTAGCTAGCTAGCTCACTAGCTATATGATAGCTATATGCTCTTATTATTCGTATCTCAGAGTAATTTGCTTTGTTAGTTACAGCCTAATGTTAGCTAGCTAACATTGAACCTGGTTGGTTAACTACCTGCAGATTCATGCAGGGTAGAAACACCATGATTTGGACTATGGTTAATTTTTTACCTAGCTAGCTAGCTAGCTACTTGTCTTATCAAAAGACTCCACTATGCAAGTAACCATTTCAATAGAATTTCACTGCGACAACTGTTGATAGATGTAGCTGGTAAATACTCTGTTTTCAGAGCATTCTCGTCTGAGTGTGCCAGAGCGCAGAATAACTGACAAATATACAAACACTCAACACCCGTTGAATATGGCCGGTGCCAGTAAACGTTGGCAAAAAAGCATCAATTGTTGCCAGCAGCACAGTTGCCATCAATAAGGCTTTGGATAACATAAAAACAGTCTAACCAGCTCTGCTAGGGCAAATAAAATGGTCAGAGTGAGGTGTTCTCTCATTTGTGTCTGGAAGTAGCTACCAAGCTAGCCAGTTAGCTTGGGTGCTTGACTGCTGTTGTTAGGACAGAACGCTAAAGAGGGTGGGAACAATGCTGAATGGGTGTAGACAAAGAAGAGCTCTCCAGTAGGTACCAAAACATTCAAAGGCCATTTTCTCAAATGTGAGATTACAAGTTTATCAACTTTCAAAGCACAATTACTTTCCCATTGTTCCTCAAATGCAGTGTATGATATACCATTTTTTTTGTGACTCTGATTTTATCCCATGTAAAAAACAGAATTTCAAATTCTGCTACAATTTTTTTTGTTGAAAATTGCATACTGTACAACAGAAAGGTATGGGAAGAAAAACAAGTGGCCCCAACCACTTAAAACTGCAAATGTTGCTGGTGATCGAATCTACTGGAAGAAGTTCATGGTCAACAGATCTAGAGTTTGAGGATGGTGATGATGATGGTCCCTCATGGAACATCCCCCAGGTTTCTGGATGAGAAGAATGTCTGATGAGCAAAACGGGAAAGAGAAACCCATCCTATGCCTAATCAATCCAAAGACACCACTGGGATGCAGTACCAAGGGCTCCAGTATCTCCTGATTGAGTATCATATCTTTAAATTGGCATATTTATTTTACAATATCAATTAATTACATCCTTTTGTACGGTGGAAGAAGACAGTAATGCCTTCTCAGCCCAGGCAGCTCTGTCTGTGTGCAATAATGACATCCAATTCTAGTGGCACAGTGATTACACTAATAGCTGGAATGTTCACGCACTGTTTTGGGCAATAAGTCATTTCATGCTCATATCAATTGCCATGTAAATTCAGTCAAAGCGTCCTGCTGCCTCTTAATTACAGAGACTGGGGAGTAAGGAGCATCACTAAATGTCAGCACAGCTCTCACACTCATTTTATATAGAGGTAATACTGAAGTTTGATGAATTCATATTTAATTTCCACTGTCTTAGACAACAGTAAATATGGGTATGTATGTATGAGTCCCAAATGACACCCTATACCTTATGTGCCCATGGTCAAAAGTTGTGTACTATTAAGGGAATAGGGTGCCATTTGGGACGTAACCTATGAGAGTAATACCATATCATATTCCTATGGGTTCATAGGAGATGACGCCAATGATGCATGCAATGCTTCTATTACTGTACATCTCAGCGCAGCATGGTGGAAGTTGATGCATTACCTTTATTTGAAATTGTTTAATAGGGGCATATATCAAAAACAAGTTGGCTTTTCTGTTGAGTGTTAAAAATAAATGACCTCTTTCGGATCCATTATTCAGAGAATTATGGCTGAGCCTACAACAATAATAGCCCATCTATAAGGTGGAAGAGACATGATCTCCTGAATAATCTAGTAGTGGACAAGGCCACGAATTTCACAGAGTACAGCATATGCTGAGAATATGAACTGCAATTTTTACACTATCTCCATTCTCTCTCTAATCAAGGTAGAACAATGAAATAGAAACAGAAAACCCAATGATGTCTCAATGACACTTGAGAAATACTATTAAAAAGGAACTATTTCACTTCAATTACAAATTCATGCTGCTCTCTGTATGAAGGGCTCTGGGGTAAGGAACACTGATAAATGGATGACAAATCTTGCACTTTTGCGGCAGTGGGTTCACGCTAAAGTTTGCATGGGGTCATCTCATCTCGTTGTATGTCAGAGATGAGTCTCATAGCCTGTGAGTTGGTCTCAGACGAGACAAGACAGCAGGGTTTATCTCACACAGCCGATGGAAATGAGAGGGGAGCTAAACTCTCATTTCGGTGAGCCCTGAGCGCTTCCTATCGATCTCTGGAGGCCAATTGACTCCCCTGATACTCTGGACCGAGCCCCGCAGAACTTTATCACCTACAGTCTGGACAAGACAGGCTGATGAATATTGAAGAGAGAAGGTTATTTCACCCAGGCCAAGGAAATGTCTGCTGCTGATGCCAGGTATTCAACGGTTTCAGATTAAATGTCACACCCTGATTTGTTTCACCTGTCCTAGTGCTTGTCTCCATCCCCCACCAAGTGTCTCCCATCTCCCCTCATTATCCCCTGTGTATTTATGCCTGCACTTTCTGTTTGTCTGTTGCCAGCTCGTCTTGTCCCGTCAAGTCCTACCAGCGTGTTTCCATGTTTCCTGTGCTCTAGTTTTTGATTTTCTTAGTCTTCCCAGTCCTGACCCTGCCCGCCGCCCTGTACCTGCCTGACTCTGATTTGGATGACCTTTTGCCTGCTCCTTGAACTATAGGAAACTCTGAGACTCATACTATCTGCCTCCTGTGTCTGCATCTGGGTCTAAGCCTGAGTTGTGATATGAAGCTGATACGATTTTTTTAAAATTTAATTTAATTTCACCTTTATTTAACCAGGTAGGCTAGTTGAGAACAAGTTCTCATTTACAACTGCAACCTGGTCAAGATAAAGCAAAGCAGTGCGACAGAAACAACGCAGAGTTACACATGGAATAAACAAGCGTACAGTCAATAACACAATAGAAAAAAAAGAATGTCTATATACAGTGTGTGCAAATGGCATGAGGAGGTAAGGCAATAAATAGGCCATAGTAGCAAAGTAATTACAATTTAGCAGATTAACACTGGGGTGATTGATGAGCAGATGATGGTGTGTAAGTAGTGATACTGGTGTGCAAATGAGAAGCAAAGGGAAAAAACTATATGGGGATGAGGTAGGTAGATTGGGTGGGCTATTTACAGATGAACTATGTACAGGTGCAGCAATTGGTTAGCTGCTCAGATAAGATAGTGAGGGAAATGTAAGTCTCCAGCTTCAGCGATCTTTGCAATTTGTTCCAGTCACTGGCAGCAGAGAACTTGAAGGAAAGGCGGCCAAAGGGGGTGTTGGCTTTGGGGATGACCAGTGAGATATACCTGCTGGAGCGTGGGTGGGTGTTGTTATCGTGACCAGTGAGCTGAGATAAGGCATAGACTTATAGTCTAGCATAGACTTATAGATGACCTGTAGCCAGTGGGTCTGGCAACGTTTATGTAGCGAGGGCCAGCCGACTAGAACATACAGGTCGCAGTGGTGGGTGGTATAAGGTGCTTTAGTAACAAAACGGATGGCACTGTGATAGACTTTATCCAATTTGCTGTGTAGAGTATTGGAAGCTATTTTGATGTCGAGGATCGGTAGGATAGTCAGTTTTACTAGGGTAAGTTTGGCGGCGTGAGTGAAGGAGGCTTTGCTGCGGAATAGAAAGCCGATTCTAGATTTGATTTTGGATTGGAGAGGTTTGATATGAGTCTGGAAGGAGAGTTTACAGTCTAGCCAGACACCTAGGTATTTGTAGTTGTCCACATATTCTAGGTCAGAACTGTCCAGAGTAGTGATGCTAGTCGGGCGGGTGCGGGCAGCAAACGGTTTAAAAGCATGCATTTGATTTTGCTAGCGTTTGAGAGCAGTTGGAGGCCACAGAAGGTGTGTTGTATGGCATTGAAGCTCGTTTGGAGGTTAGTTAACACAGTGTCCAAAGAAAGGCCAGATGTATACAGAATGGTGTCGTTTGTGTAGAGGTGGATCGGGGAATCACCCGCAGCAAGAGCGACATCGTTGATATATACAGAGAAAAGAGTCGGCCTGAGAATTGAACCCTGTGGTACCCCCATAGAGACTGCCAGAGGTCCGGACAACAGGCCCTCCATTTTTACACATTGAACTCTGTCTGCGAAGTAGTTGGTGAACCAGGCGAGGCAGTCATTTGAGAAACCAAAGTTATTGAGTCTGCCGATAAGAATATGGTGATTGACAAAGTCAAAAGCATTGGCCAGGTAGATGAAGACGGCTGCACAGTACTGTCTTTTATCGATGGCGGTTATGATATCGTTTAGTACCTTGAGCGTGGCTGAGGTGCACCCGTGACCAGCTCGGAAACCGGATTGCACAGCGGAGAAGGTACGGTAGTATTCGGTCAGTGATCTGTTTATTAACTTGGCTTTCAAAGACTTAAGAAAGGCAGGGCAGGATGGATATAGGTCTGTAACAGTTTGGGTCTAGAGTGTCATCCCCTTTGAAGAGGGGGATGACCTTGGCAGCTTTCCAATCTTTAGGGATCTCGGACGAAACGAAAGAGAGGTTGAACAGACTGGTAATAGGGGTTGCAACAATGGTGGCGGATAATTTTAGAAAGAGAGGGTCCAGATTGTCTAGCCCAGCTGATTTGTAGGGGTCCAGGTTTTGCAGCTCTTTCAGAACATCTGCGATCTGGATTTGGGTGAAGGAGAAGCTGGGGAGGCTCGGGCAAGTAGCTGCGAGGTGTTGGCCGGGGTTGGGGTAGCCAGGAGGAAAGCATGGCCACCCGTAGAGAAATGCTTATTGAAATGTTCGATTATCATGGATTTATCTGTGGTGACCATGTCACCTAGCCTCAGTGCAGTGGGCAGCTGGGAGGAGGTGCTGTTGTTCTCCATGGACTTTACAGTGTCCCAAAACTTTTTGGAGTTAGAGTTACAGGATGCACATTTCTTTTTGAAAAAGCAAGCCTTTGCTTTCCTGACTGATTGTGTGTATTGGTTCCTGACTTCCCTGAACAGTTGCATATCGCGGGGACTATTCGATGCTATTCCAGTCCGCGACAGGATGTTTTTGTGCTGGTCAAGGGCAGTCAGGTCTGGAGTGAACCAAGGGTTATATCTGTTCTTAGTTGTACATTTTTTGAAAGGGGCATGCTTATTTAAGATGGTGAGGAAATTACTTTTAAAGAACAACCAGGCATCCTCGACTGACGGGATGAGGTCAATATCCTTCCAGGATACCTGGGCCAGGTCGATTAGAAAGGCCTGCTCGCAGAAGTGTTTTAGGGAGCGTTTGACAGTGATGAGGGGTGGTCGTTTGACCGCGGACCCATAGTGGATGCAGGCAATGAGGCAGTGATTCCTGATTGAAAACAGCAGAGGTGTATTTGGAGAGCAAGATGGTCAGGATAATATCTATGAGGGTGCCCATGTTTATGGATTTAGGGTTGTACCTGGTGGTTTCCTTGATAATTTGTGTGAGATTGAGGGCATCTAGCTTAGATTGTAGGACTGCGGGGGTGTTAAGCATATCCCAGTTTAGGTCACCTAACAGAACGAACTCTGAAGATAGATAGGGGGCAATTAATAAAAAAATTGAAAATAAGATTGAAAATTAAATTGGAATATATACAAAAAATACGAAATTTTTAAAAAAAGTAAATGAGATGACAACAAAGCACGTCTGCACTGCTACGCCATCTTGGATTGACTGTACGATACGGTACAATACAACTTTATTTGTCCATTTGAAAAAAAATGTGTCTTCTGCTCTCACTCCCATCTCTCCTCAGACAACAAAAACACACACACCTTTTGATTTGAGCTAGATCCAATACAGACCTAGACATGTTCACATTGCCAGTGAGTGAGTTTATTAGGAAGTGCATAGGAGATGTTGTACCTACAGTGACTATTAAAACCTACCCTAACCAGAAACTGTGGATAGATGGCAGCATTCGTGCAAAAATGAAAGAGCGAACCACCGCATTTAACCATGGAAATGTGACTGGGAATCAACACTGGGGCCCCACAAGGGTGAGTGCTCAGCCCCCTCCTTTACTCCCTGTTCACCCATGTCTGCGTGGCCATGCACGCTTCCAACTCAATCATCAAGTTTGCCGACGACACAACAGTAGTAGGCTTGATTACCAACAACGACGAGACAGCCTACAGGGAGGAGGTGAGGGCACTCGGAGTGTGGTGTTAGGAAAACAACTTCTCACTCAACATCAACAAAACAAAGGAGATGATCGTGGACTTCAGGAAACAGCAGAGGGAACATCCCCCTATCCACATTGACGAGACAGCAGTTTGAGAAGGTGGAACGTTTTTAAGTTCCTCGGCTTACACATCACTGACAAACTGAAATGGTCCACCCACACAGACAGTGTGGTGAAGATGGCACAACAGCGCTTCTTCAACCTCAGGAGGCTGTAGGAATGTGGCTTGTCACCTGAAACCCTCACAAACTTGTACAGATGCACAATTGAGAGCATCCTGTCGGGGTGTATCACCGCCTGGTACGGCAACTGCACCGCCCATATCGGCAAGGCTCTCCAGAGGGTAGTGCGGTCTGCACAACACATCACCGGGGGCAAACTACCTGCCCTCCAGGACACCTACAGCACCCAATGTCACAGGAAGGCCAAAAAGATAATAAATGACAACAAACACCCAAGCCACTGCCTGTTCACCCCACTACCATCCAGAAGGTGAGGTCAGTACAGGTGCATCAAAGCTGGGAAAGAGAGACTGAAAAATGTGCTTCTATCTCAAGGCCATCAGACATCACTAACACAGAGAGGCTGCTGCCTACATACAGAATTGAAATCATTGGCCATTTTAATAAATGGATCACTTGTCACTTAAATAATGACACTTTAATCATGTTTACATAGTGTATGTTGCATAATTGTATGTATATACTGTATTTTATACCATCTATTGCATCTTGCCTATGCTGCTCAGTCATTGCTCATCCATATATTTATATGTATATATTCTTATTCCATCCCTTTAGATTTGTGTGTATTAGGTAGTTTTTGAGGAATTGTTAGATTACTTGTTAGTTATTGCTGAACTGTCGGAACTGGAAGCACAAGCATTTCACTAAACTCGCAATAACATCTGCTAACCATGTGTATATGACCAATACAATTTGATTTGATTTGAAGTAAATGCTGAAGTAGCTAGAACACATAGCATAGCTAGCGCTCGGCATAAGAAAGACAATTGAATAAAGAGACTCTATTTCAAAGAGCATGAAATATGGGAAGAAGGGTCGCGCAACAATGGCCACCGCTGATTTAGAGAGAGTTTGATTTACAAAGTAAAAGAAAACAAAGAAGTAAAACGTTTTCCAGCTTTTCAAAAGTGTTCAATACTGAATGTGACAATCAGCTTATTTGAATAAGTGAATACACACACATGCAGGCACTTAACCACCCACGCACAGACACACACCATTTGGATAAGTGAATAAACACACATGCAGGCACACGCGCGTGCACTCTCAGGAGATGGAGCTGATTAAACTAATGGCAATTTCATGATTAGTTGATTTTTGGAGTCAGATGGAGCAAAAGTGTGACACCCTAGAGGACTGGAGTTCCCCATGCCTGCTCTAAGGGTATTTACAGGCCTTATGCAGTACCAGTCAAAAGTTTGGACACGTGCTAATTCCAGGGTTTTTCTTTATTTTTACTATTTTTTGTCCAAGATGGCGTAGCAGTAAGTCGTCCTGTCGTGTCGTGTCCCTGTATATTTTGTTTATTCTTCGTTTTTTACATATTTTTCGTTTTTTACATAGCTATCCCTTTAAAAACATTTTGCTAAACCTAAGCTTCCAAATACGCTGGATCTTCACAACTAGCTATCTAGCTAAACCGCAACCCCGGATGATTACCCCTGGCTAGCGTTTCCACCCACTTAGCTTGAAGCTAGCCCGGCCTGCGCTACCACCGTAGCATACTCCTGAGCTACAATACCCGGGCCCACGACCGGTCTATCGATGTCACCGCATGAAGAGGAATAAACAGACTCACCCCATCGCGACGTCCCCCAAAGGCTAACTCTCTAGCCCTCGCTATCTCCCTGCTTGCTAATTCGGCCTGCTAACTGCTAGCTTGTCCAGCTCCGGTCCGCTAACTGCTACCTTGTCTAGCCCGGGCATACAAACTGTTAGCTTGTTAGCACAGGCCTGCTAACCGCCTGAATCGCCGCGTCCCAAACGCCCACCGGACCCATATTTACTTTCTATCTCTTTTGACTTTTAATTTGTTTATACCTTCCGGAAACCTGCCTCACCCAATGTGATACGGAATCGCTATTATTTTTTATTTATTTTTAGAACACACTCAAGAACCTCCAGAAGCTAACCAGCTAACTAGCTACAAGCTATTTAGTCATTGTTCGGTTTTTTTAACCTGGATAACACTCGCCAGTCCAGCTTCCCTTCCCCATCCACCGCTGCCCCCTGGACACTGATCTCTTGGCTACATAGCTGATGCACGCTGGACTGTCCATAAATCACGGTACTCCATTCTGCTTGTTTGTTTTATCTGTTGGCCCCGTTGCCTAGTCTACGCCATTTTACCTGCTGTTGTTGTGCTAGCTGATTAGCTGTTGTCTCACCTACTGTTTTAGCTAGCTTTCCCAATTCAACACCTGTGATTACTGTATGCCTCGCTGTATGTCTCTCTCAAATGTCAATATGCCTTGTATACTGTTGTTCAGGTTAGTTATCATTGTTTTAGTTCACAATGGAGCCCCTAGTTCCACTCTTCATACCCCTGATAACTCCTTTGTCCCACCTCCCACACATGCGGTGACCTCACCCATTACTACCAGCATGTCCAGAGATACAACCTCTCTCATCATCACCCAGTGCCTGGGCTTACCTCCGCTGTACCCGCACCCCACCATACCCCTGTCTGCGCATTATGCCCTGAATATATTCTACCATGCCCAGAAACCTGCTCCTCTTATTCTCTGTCCCCAACGCTCTAGGCGACCAGTTTTGATAGCCTTTAGCCGCACCCTCATACTACTCCTTCTCTGTTCCGCGGGTGATGTGGAGGTAAACCCAGGCCCTGCATGTCCCCAGGCACCCTCATTTGTTGACTTCTGTGTTCGAAAAAGCCTTGGTTTCATGCATGTCAACATCAGAAGCCTCCTCCCTAAGTTTGTCTTACTCACTGCTTTAGCACACTCTGCTAACCCTGATGTCCTTGCTGTGTCTGAATCCTGGCTCAGGAAGGCCACCAAAAATTCAGAGATTTCCATACCCAACTATAACATCTTCCGTCAAGATAGAACTGCCAAAGGGGGAGGAGTTGCAGTTTACTGCAGAGATAGCCTGCAAAGTAATGTCATACTTTCCAGGTCCATACCCAAACAGTTCGAACTACTAATTTTGAAAATTACTCTCTCCAGAAATAAGTCTCTCACGGTTGCCGCCTGCTACCGACCCCCCTCAGCTCCCAGCTGTGCCCTGGACACCAATTGTGAATTGATCGCCCCCCATCTAGCTTCAGAGTTTGTTCTGTTAGGTGACCTAAACTGGGATATGCTTAACACCCCGCCAGTCCTACAATCTAAGCTAGATGCCCTCAATCTCACACAAATCATCAAGGAACCCACCAGGTACAACCCTAACTCTGTAAACAAGGGCACCCTCATAGACGTCATCCTGACCAACTGGCCCTCCAAATACACCTCCGCTGTCTTCAACCAGGATCTCAGCGATCACTGCCTCATTGCCTGTATCCGCTACGGAGCCGCAGTCAAACGACCACCCCTCATCACTGTCAAACGCTCCCTAAAACACTTCTGTGAGCAGGCCTTTCTAATCGACCTGGCCCGGGTATCCTGGAAGGACATTGACCTCATCCCGTCAGTTGAGGATGCCTGGTCATTCTTTAAAAGTAACTTCCTCACCATTTTAGATAAGCATGCTCCGTTCAAAAAATGCAGAACTAAGAACAGATACAGCCCTTGGTTCACCCCAGACCTGACTGCCCTCGACCAGCACAAAAACATCCTGTGAAGTCCGGAACCAATACACGCAGTCAGTCAGGAAAGCTAAGGCCAGCTTCTTCAGGCAGAAGTTTGCATCCTGTAGCTCCAACTCCAAAAAGTTCTGGGACACTGTGAAGTCCATGGAGAACAAGAGCACCTCCTCCCAGCTGCCCACTGCACTGAGGCTAGGTAACACGGTCACCACTGATAAATCCATGATTATCGAAAACTTCAATAAGCATTTCTCAACGGCTGGCCATGCCTTCCGCCTGGCTACTTCAACCTCGGCCAACAGCTCCGCCCCCCCCGCAGCTCCTCGCCCAAGCCTCTCCAGGTTCTCCTTTACCCAAATCCAGATAGCAGATGTTCTGAAAGAGCTGCAAAACCTGGACCCGTACAAATCAGCTGGGCTTGACAATCTGGACCCTCTATTTCTGAAACTATCTGCCACCATTGTCGCAACCCCTATAACAGCCTGTTCAACCTCTCTTTCATCTCGTCTGAGATCCCCAAGGATTGGAAAGCTGCCGCAGTCATCCCCCTCTTCAAAGGGGGAGACACCCTGGACCCAAACTGTTACAGACCTATATCCATCCTGCCCTGCCTATCTAAGGTCTTCGAAAGCCAAGTCAACAAACAGGTCACTGACCATCTCGAATCCCACCGTACCTTCTCCGCTGTGCAATCTGGTTTCCGAGCCGGTCATGGGTGCACCTCAGCCACACTCAAGGTACTAAACGACATCATAACCGCCATCGATAAAAGACAGTACTGTGCAGCCGTCTTCATCGACCTTGCCAAGGCTTTCGACTCTGTCAATCACCATATTCTTATCGGCAGACTCAGTAGCCTCGGTTTTTCGGATGACTGCCTTGCCTGGTTCACCAATTACTTTGCAGACAGAGTTCAGTTAGTCAAATCGGAGGGCATGCTGTCCGGTCCTCTGGCAGTCTCTATGGGGGTGCCACAGGGTTCAATTCTCGGGCCGACTCTTTTCTCTGTGTATATCAATGATGTTGCTCTTGCTGCGGGCGATTCCCTGATCCACCTCTACGCAGACGACACCATTCTATATACTTTCGGCCCGTCTTTGGACACTGTGCTATCTAACCTCCAAACAAGCTTCAATGCCATACAACACTCCTTCCGTGGCCTCCAACTGCTCTTAAACGCTAGTAAAACCAAATGCATGCTTTTCAACCGGTCGCTGCCTGCACCTGCATGCCCGACTAGCATCACCACCCTGGATGGTTCCGACCTAGAATATGTGGACGTCTATAAGTACCTAGGTGTCTGGCTAGACTGCAAACTCTCCTTCCAGACTCATATCAAACATCTCCAATCGAAAATCAAATCAAGAGTCGGCTTTCTATTCCGCAACAAAGCCTCCTTCACTCAAGCCGCCAAGCTTACCCTAGTAAAACTGACTATCCTACCGATCCTCGACTTTGGCGATGTCATCTACAAAATGGCTTCCAACACTCTACTCAGCAAACTGGATGCAGTCTATCACAGTGCCATCCGTTTTGTCACTAAAGCACCTTATACCACCCACCACTGCGACTTGTATGCTCTAGTCGGCTGGCCCTCGCTACATATTCGTCGCCAGACCCACTGGCTCCAGGTCATCTACAAGTCTATGCTAGGTAAAGCTCCGCCTTATCTCAGCTCACTGGTCACGATGGAAACACCCATCCGTAGCACGCGCTCCAGCAGGTGTATCTCACTGATCATCCCTAAAGCCAACACCTCATTTGGCCGCCTTTCATTCCAGTACTCTGCTGCCTGTGACTGGAATGAATTGCAAAAATCGCTGAAGTTGGAGACTTTTATCTCCCTCACCAACTTCAAACATCAGCTATCTGAGCAGCTAACCGATCGCTGCAGCTGTACATAGTCTATTGGTAAATAGCCCACCCTTTTCACCTACCTCATCCCCATACTGTTTTTATTTATTTACTTTTCTGCTCTTCTGCACACCAATATCTCTACCTGTACATGACCATCTGATCTTTTATCACTCCAGTGTTAATCTGCAAAATTGTAATTATTTGCCTACCTCCTCATGCCTTTTGCACACATTGTATATAGACCCCCCCTTTGTTTTCTACTGTGTTATTGACTTGTTAATTGTTTACTCCATGTGTAACTCTTTGTTGTATGCTCACACTGCTATGCTTTATCTTGGCCAGGTCGCAGTTGCAAATGAGAACTTGTTCTCAACTAGCCTACCTGGTTAAATAAAGGTGAAAAAAAAAAAAAAAAAAAAAAAAAAATATTGTAGAATAATAGTGAAGACATCAAAACTATGAAATAACACATGGAATCATGTAGTAACCAAAAAAGTGTTAAACAAATCGAAATATATTTGAGATTCTTCAAAGTAGCCACCCTTTGCCTTGACGACAGCTTTGCACACTCTTGGCATTCTCTCAACCAGCTTCATGAGGTATTCACCTGGAATGCATTTCAATTAACAGGTGTGCCTTGTTAAAAGTTAATTTATGTGTTTGAGCCAATCAGTTGTGTTGTGACAAGGTAGGGGTGGTATACAGAAGATAGCCCTATTTTGTAAAAGACCAAGTCCATATTATGGCAAGAAAAGTTCAAATAAGCAAAGAGAAATGACAGTCCATCATTACTTTAAGACATGAAGGTCAGTCAATCGTGTAAAATTTCAAGAACCTTGAAAGTTTCTTCATGTACAATCACAAAAACCATCAAGCACTATGATGAAACTGGCTCTCATAAGGACTGCCGCAGGAAAGGAAGACCCAGAGTTACCTCTGCTGCAGAGGATACGTTCATAAGAGTTAACTGCACCCAAATAAATGCTTCACAGAGTTCAAGTAACAGACACATCAATATCAACTGTTCATAGGAGACTGTGTGAATCAGGCCTTGATATCAAATTGCTGCAAAGAAACCACTACTAAAGGTCACCAATAAGAAGAAGAGACTTACTTTGGCCAAGAAACATGAGAAATGGACATTGGACCTGTGGAAATATGTATGTCCTTTGGTCTGATGAGTCACTGTCGGTGGTATTTAGAATTCAAGGCACACTTAACCAGCATGGCTACCGCAACATTTTGCAGTGATACGCCAACCCATCTAGTTTGCGCTTAGCGGGACTATCATTTGCTTTTCAACAGGACAATGACCCAACACACCTCCAGGCTGTGTAAAAGCTATTTGACCAAGGAGAGGGATGGAGTGCTGCATCAGATGACCTGGCCTCCACAATCACCCGACCTCAACCCAATTGAGATGGTTTGGGATGAGTTGGAGAGCAGAGTGAAGGAAAAGCTGCCAACAAGTGCTCAGCATATGTGGGAACTCCTTCAAGACGGTTGGAAAAGCATTCCTCACGAAGCTGCTTGAGAGAATGCCAAGAGTGTGCAAAGCTGTCATCAAAGCAAAGAGTGGGTACTTGAGGAATCTCACACATAAAATATAATAAAATACTTTTTTGCTTACTACATGATTCCATGTGTGTTATTTCATAGTTTTGATGCCTTCACTATTATTCTACAATGTATAAAATAGTAAAAATAAAGAAAAACCCTTGAATGAGTAGGTGTGTCCAAACTTTTGACTGATACTGTACATGGAGAATTATGGTCACAACAGAACATAACTGTATGTTAAGGGCATAAAGTAAATGCCTCTGATAGGGGGAATGGGATGCTTTAGCAGGCCATTCAATTGCTAAACCTGAGCCATGATGACATTTGCACAGAGAGAGAGAAATGGAGCTGCAAAGAGGGAGACACACAGTAATCTATAGTCTACCTGACGTCAGGCATAAACTACAAAGTTTGACGGGAGGCAGTAAAAGTTAGGCGCTAAATGGTTTGTCTCAATTTTTTGAAAAACATTTGTATCCGTCTGTCACATCTCCCCATAAATGCATTTTACCCCCTTGCTGGAATTTATCTGCACTGGCAACAATGCAGAGTAATCTTCCCCCTCGAGTACAAGGAAGCAATGCTTAAGTGAACACATCATGCCAGCATTAACATAGGGCGAAATAATGACATACTTTATATTCTGACGAGGGGGAAGAGAGGCTCCACTCTCTGTTGTCACCTTTCCACGTAGCCTTTTACCTTTTCTATTACTCAGTTGATTGATTCTCAAACTCTGTGTCTAAACAAGGAAATATGAACTTGACATAAGCTGTTTGCCAGGAAATCATTAAATCCCTAATCATTTTGGGTGTCACAGTGGAATGACTTTTAAAGCAGTTTGAATGGCGAGGTTTGGGAGTCGTAAATGGCGTGTAGTCAGAGAGACAACAGAGACATGGGGAGTTGTGTTTTTTTTTTTGTAATCCACCATTCAGTCAAGCTGGTGTCAGAGAATTGCTCTACGGCGACATTTTCCTCTCGCAAACACACTGTGCTGTGAGCAAATACAGTAATATTTCAAATCGAGGGGATGAGTAAAATTAGAATATGCAGTGCAAATTATGTTGCAACTTCTCAGACAATTTCCGTGAAGAAGAAGTTTAGTTTCACCAGTGTTATTTTATATAATATATAACTGTAATAATCAGTACCGACTCTTGAAACCGCTATGGACAGTATAGATTTTAAAGACCACCAAGCTTGTATTTGTACAAACTATGTGTGTGCATTAGAGGGGAAGATAGGAAGAGTGTGTGTTTGTTTGTGTTCGTGTGTCCGTGCTTGCGTGAGAGACAGAGAGTGGTGTGTGTGTGTTTCTGCATGTGCACATGTGTGTGTACATTGAGTCATGGCATTATGCCACTGGCTGTTACATTATGCCTTTTCTCCCGGCAGTGGTAGCTAAGCAGGCTGCAAGGCCACCCTGCTATCTCCCTCCTCTGTGTGTGTTTGTGCACGTGTGTGTGTGTGTGTGTGTGCGTGCATGCGTGTGTGTGACAGCGAGAGACACCGGGAGCTCTTCCTCAAGTGTAGATGCATGAAAATGACGGCATAGACAAGAGAGATCATGGGTGTGTGGCGAGGAAATGAAACATGAAGAACTAATCAAACAGGAGGAAAATGGCCCCCGCCAGGTGACGGCCATAATATGTCAACCAAGTCATGTGCGCTGGGGCCTCAAAGTGAAGTGATCTCCTGTTCGCCTAACCTTCAAATGACATTAGGCATCTTGCTGACGGAAGACGAGGCGCTGTGCATTACCGGATGTGATTTATTCAATCCCGCCGATGAGTTTGGATGGGAGGGCAACTCTTGCACACTACTCTTGTGGGATCCGAAGGGGGAGGGAAGAGGGGCGAGTTTTCCAAGTGAATATAGACGATTCTCTCTACATATAGGCGACAAAGCTCTATCAGGTTCTGCCGTTGTACAGGCTATGAAAAACAACCTGCAAGGGGAGAGCTGCTCAAAATGCTGCGACTCTCCTCCTATTCAGCTACTCAAAGACAGTGCCGAATTTACATTAAGGCTCAAACCGTTGTCAGCTGACGCTAAGTAGACAATGGCTTGTAAACCGCAAATAGCAGAGATAGGTGCTCATTAACGCAGTCTGTCTGCAATTCCTGTCTCCGCGACCTTGCCAGGCTAATTCCGACTGCATCGTTAACTGAAATTATTGTTTCTTGATTATTCATTACTTTCCGGACAGCGGGGCCCCTTTCCTTTGGAGGCAGGAAAGGGAAATGAATGCTGCGAGGGAACACATGGTCCGGCTCATAAAAAGCTGGCTATCTGGGCTGATGTGTTAATGAAGGAATTCACAGTGAAAGAATTCATCGCTCTCCCCTGGGTGGCATACATTTAAGCGTATTACCCGTAATGATTGCTCATTGATGATCATTCTCCCTCATCCATCTCCCTCGCCCCGGGGACAGTAATACCTCATCGACTGGCCTGTCATTAAGTGAAAAAATCTATACACTGACTGAATGTACAAATGTCCATGACTGATCAGGGGAATCCAGATGAAAGCTATGATCCCTTATTTATGTCACTTGTTAAATCCACTTCAATCAGTGTAGATGAAGGGGAGGAGACAGGTTAAAGAAGGATTTTTAAGCCTCGAGACAATTGAGACATGGATAGTGCATGTGTGCCATTTAGAGGGTGAATGGGCCAGACAAAAGATTTAAGTGCCTTTAACGGGGTATAGGTAGGTGCCAGGTACACCGGTTTGAGTGTGTCAAGAACTGCAACGCTGCTGGGTTTTTCAAACACTCAACAGTTTCCTGTGTGTATCAAGAATGGTCCACCACCCAAAGGACATCCAGCCAACTTGACACAACTGAGGGCAGCATTGGAGTCAACATGGACCAGCATACCTGTGGAACGCTTTTGACACCTTGTAGTCTACGCCCCGATGAATTGAGACTGTTCTCGAGGCAAAAGGGGGTGCAAGTCAATAGGAAAGAGTTCCTAATGCTTTGTACACTCAGTGTACACATATACACCAAGAAGTTACTATAATAGAACGAGGGAGGGATGGTAAAAGTGTGTGTGTGTGTGTGTGTGTGTGTGTGTGTGTGTGTGTGTGTGTGTGTGTGTGTGTGGTGTGTGGTGTGTGGTGTGTGTGTGTGTGTGAGATCGTGCGTGCGTGTGTGTGCGTGCGTGCGTGTGTGTGAGCATCATGTCTACTGACTGAACAGATTCCACTGGATTAACCTTGTCCATGGCTCCTTTCCTATAACCTTCCCTAAGCCTCTCTCAATAAGTGACCCCATGGAGGAAAATGTTAAGAGTCAATGTAGAAAACTCAGGTTGATGTTATTTGAGTGGACATGGATCCCTTTCCCACAGTTTTAGCTGCCCTTTTTCATTTATACAGAATTTGCTGCTACTCACAGCACTGCCACTCAATGACCCTGGCTTTCAACGACCCTGCGTATGTCCACGCACACACACACACATATGCGCACGTGCACACACACACGCACACTCACAGGCCCACACACGCACACACAAAAAAAAGGCTGTTAATGAGTTAATTTGCAACCAGTTGGGGATTGAGGTACTTAACTTAACCCCCCCCAACACACACACACACACACACAATGACACAGACGAATATGATGTTGGACAAGACGATGCTGCTCATTGGGTTTCTCTCAATAAGGCTGTAAGTTATGTTCCATTGTCCTACGAGGGGCTCATCTGTAATTCTCTAAAACATCATGGCCGTGACAGACAGAAGGAAGAAGAAGAGGAATGGCTGCAATCTCCTTCCAGCGCACTCCTTAATCAATCAGCCTGCTTCGCATCTCTGAATGACTGCACTTTGGAAACAAACACCCGAGACAAACAAAGCAAAACAAACACCAAGATAAATATTACACCAGAATCCTGTTTAGAAGTCATTTGCCGAGTGCCACCCTTTTTTTATGAGCCATATCTGGAGATGATTTGAGGAAACAAATTAGGCACGTAAATGGTGTGGCAGGTCGTTTGTCACAGTGTGTGTCAGAGGGCTTGTGGCAACTCGTCGTTCATCGAGCCCCACATTTTCAACGTGCCTGTTTTGCATGTTATTTTGGCGTTAATATGTGCCACATATCAGTTTGCAAACAATGTTAATTTTTTAAACATTTTTTTAAATCATTGAGTTAATAAAGCTTTCGTTTTTTGCTTTCTTGAGTAAGGCAGCTCCAAAATGCAGGTGTTTCAGCCTAGCTCAGTGCTTTCCATGGTGGTGGGGCAGCCAACGGAAAATAAGGAGTGTAGATGTTGGTAATGTTCTCTAGTTGCGCCGTGATTGCCTCAGTGTTCCATCACTCACTTCCAAGTCTAAGGGTAGAGATCAAAACATTCAAGCCCCTTGGTTGCTGCCATAGAGTTACAGTACATTAGAAGTGCCCATCCAAGAAGGCTCAAGTTCATTGGGCACTTTGATTGGACTGATGTCAACATCATACTTTCAAAGTCTGAGCTAGCGGTCATCATCATGAATCAAGTCGACAATCTACTGGCAAATCCTTTTTAATCCTTGTCATATGAAGAGACATAATGAAGAATTATAGATAAAACGTATCGGTGCTCATCGGCCGTTGGCGATAAACATTACAACATTACACAACAGGTCAGAAATCGCAAATTCAACAATGAGTGGTTTGGAAGGAATCCGTGGCTAACTGCAAGCATTGCAAAGCAATCAATAGCCTGTTATTCAGTGGAGTGGCTGTGTGGTCTGGGATTAACGGTCTCTTTTACAAGTTTAAAATGATAAACATTCAACATTGGCCATGCTGTCAATGAAGCATGATTTGAGCCGTGCTCAAAACAACTGTTAACTCGGAACAGGGAAATCTAACTTCAGTGAGTTCAAGACAACTGGTAACTCTGGAAAAACAAGCTCCTACTGGGAAAATGCGTTTTGAACAGTCATCCAACTTGGAATTGTAAATCCGGAACTCGGGCCACTTTCTAGAGCTACGACCTGAAGAACACTGACGTCATCATGATTCGACATAGTTTTTTCAGAGTTCCCAGTTGTCTTGAAAGCACCATAAATCCAGAGAATGCCAGACTTTGATGACAAAGTTTGATGACAAAATTTGCCCACAAAGGACCGCAGTGCCACCTTCCTGTTCAAGTGAGCACAAAATGTCTTGTATGCTGCTGCATAAATGATGTAATATGCCAGGGAGATATGTATACTGTAGCTAAGAAAGTAATACTAAGTGTAAGTAGTTAGCTGTTAATAGCCCATGTGCCTCACCCTAATAATTTGGTATATTTTCCCATCTTAATTTTGCCTACTGTTCTGACTTGGTGGTGCACATGTAGCCTATAACCTGTTTTAGAGAAATGTAATCATCTAATATTGTAAGAGCTTTCATTGTCTGCTTAGTTTCCCCTTTTTTATCCTACGGTTCTGACTTGGTGTACAGGGAGAGCACTGTAGGAACGGCCCATGTTATGACTTCTGTCGCTGTACATGCTGAAAAAATAGTTCTAGTTGACTACGACCACCCGGGGGCGCTGTTGGAAGCCAAGGATGTAGAACACGTTTCCCTATTGCTCCTGAGTTAGTGACCAAATTTATATATTTAACCTTGCAAAATTGTATATATTTCTGTTTGGCCAGGCATCTGAAGAGACCCATAAACAATTCAGATCAAGTTTGAGAAATTTAAGTTTGTAATGTCGTCTACCCGGCAAGAAACGGAGTCTGCAAGAACAGGCCGCAGCAAGCCCGCGCCCTTTCCTGATTCACCCCCGCCACCGGATGCAGCTAATGCCAGCCCCACGGAAACACTGACTGTGGAGATGCTACAATCCGCGATAGGCACCCTCAAAACCGACTATGTCCATTCTAGCTCACTCATTGTCTTAGTCGAAATTACAGATTGCGTCTTATCTGCTTGTCGTCCCCTTATGCCATAGTTTGTAGATCTCAATTGTCATTAGAAATCACATTTGTTTAAGCAAGTTAGCCATATCAGCTATGATTTTTTAAAAGGCAGGAAATGAGGCTGAATGAACTGTTTCGCTGCCAGACAAGGCTCCGCTGATAGCCAGGTGTAGCAGTGGTAAGGTGTTGGGACTGCAGTTGGGACTCTGCTATTGTGACAGCTTTATGTAGGCCGTAACAGTTTGTGGGCACCATTTGTCAACGTTATAGCGCAATTCATGTATTGTTTAGTGTTATGTTGTGTAGTGGCTTTGCTGGCATGCATCCCACTTTCTTCTTTTTATTTTTTGCCCCACCAAGATTTACTTGCAAAAATCACCAATGCAGAGGAATAGCTCTCCGGCTGCAGATATATGAGGATGTCAGAGGAGGAGAGGAGCAAGCTGGGTAAAGCAGTGGGAGCCGGGATGATACCTGATGGGAATAGCACAGTGGAGGTGTTATAACACCCACAAAATGGTTCCAATCGTTTTTCCACCATTCACGTTTCCCATAGGGGATTTTAGAAACACTTTAAAAAAATTGTTTTGTGTAGGCTTACCCTGGCGTGATGTTTTGATAAACATGTAAATTTCTCTCAGACAAGGTGAGTTTTATCAATATATTCGGCTCTATTTACTCTCAGATTCTAAAATGCTAATTAGCATCAAAGCAGACATCATGAAAAACGACAAATTCCTGCAAGATCCGACATGTCACCTCTAGCTGACACCTTTGCTAACAGGTATTGTGTCAATTTAAAACTTGTCCAAGACAGTTCACAAAATTGTCCATTTAAAGAAATGTTGCCAATTTATTCATTACAACATTAGATTAAAATATATATATATATATATACAGCACCAGTCAAAAGTTGTACTATTTGTACTTGTACTATTTTCTACATTGTAGAATAATAGTGAAGACATCAAAACTATGAAACTATGAATCATGTCGTAACCAAAAAAGTGTTCAACAATCAAAATATATTTTAGATTTGAGTTTCTTCAAAGTAGCCACACTTTGCCTTGACGAGAGCTTTGCACACTCTTGGCATTCCCTCAAACGGCTTCATGAGAGATGCTTTTCCAACCGTCTTGAAGGAGTTCCTATATCTGTACAGCACTTTGAGATATCAGCTGATGTACGAAGGGCTATTTAAATACATTTGATTTGATTTGATTTGCTGAGCACTTGTTGGCTGCTTTTCCTTCACTCTGCGGTTCGACTCATCCCAAACCATCTCAATTGGGTTGAGGTCAGGTGATTGTGGAGGCCAGGTCATCTGTGTAGAACTCCATCACTCTACTTATTGGTCAAATAGCCCGTATACAGCCTGTAAGGGTGTGTCCTGTTAAAAACAAATTATAATCCCACTGAGCGCAAACCAGATGGTATCACTGAAGAATGCTGTGGTAGCCATGCTGGTTAAGTGTGCCTTGAATTCTAAATAAATCACAGACAGTGTCACCAGCAAAGCACCCCACACCATCACACCTCCTCCTCCATGCTTCACGGTGGAAACCACACATGCGAAGATCATCCATTCACCAACTCTGCGTCTCACAAAGACACGGCGGTTGAACAAAAAAAATATCAGATTTGGACCGGTCTAATGTCCATTGCTCATGTTTCTTGGCCCAAGCAAGTCTATTCTCCTTATTGGTGTCCTTTAGTAGATGTTTCTTGGAAGCAATTCGACCATGAAGGCCTGATTCACGCAATCTCCTCTGAACAGTTGTTGAAATGTGTCTGTTACTTGAACTCTGTGAAGCATTTATTTGGGCTGCAATCTGAGGTGCAGTTAACTCTAATGAAGCAGAGGTAACTCTGGGTCTTCCTTTCCTGTTATGGTCCTCATGAGAGACAGTTTCATCATAGCACTTGATGGTTTTTGCGACTGCACTTTAAGAAACTTTCCAGATTGACTAACCTTCATGTCTAAAAGTAATTGTCGTGTCTCTTTGCTTATTTCAGCTGTTCTTGCCATAATACGGACTTGGTATTTTACCAAATAGGGCTTTCTTCTGTATACCTGCCCTATCTTATCACAACACAACTGATTGGCTCAGACGCATTATGAAGGAAAGAAATTCCACAAAATAACTTTTAACAAGGCACACCTGTTTAATTTAAATGCATTCCAGGAGACTACCTCAAGAAGCTTGTTTTGAGAATGCCAAGAGTGTGCAAGCTGTCATCGAGGCAAAGGGTGGCTACTTTGAAGAATTTCAAATGATGATTCCATATGTGTTATTTCATAGTTTTGATGTCTTCACTATTATTCTTCAATGTAGAAAATAGTACAAATAAAGAAAAACCCTGGAATGAGTAGGTGTGTCCAAACTTTTGACTGGTACTGTATATATAGTTAATCCAGTGATTTTTTAAAAACCTTTGCCTCGATTCAACAGTCTCATCCAGATCGTGATGGTATTTGTAGTTCTTTATGATAGCCACATTAGCAGCTAATTAGCATTTCATTTTTGGATTGTAAATACAGGCAAATATATTGATAAAAGTCAACTTGTCCTAGAGATTTACACGGTTATCAAAACGTCAATCCAGGGTAAGCCTACACAAAACATAGCCCTTATTTTAAGTGTTTGTTTTTTGAATCCCCTATTGGAAAAATGAAAGATGGAAAAACAATTGGAACCATTTCCGTTTGACTGCTAGGTTTTATGGTTATTATTGTCTCATATTCTGGTACTCTACACACAGGCTCGTGGGAAGGTTACACGCCTACTGTGTTACATAGATAAACATTTGGCATGATCCTCCTTAAGATTATGAATGCGAATGAGTTGAAGTGAATGAAAATGATCATTGCTAGAACTATAAACGTGTTGGCTGTGTGACATCATCGATGGTTGATTCATGTTCTGCATGGTAGCTCTTAATATTAAAACCGAGATGAATGGACATTTTTGAATTGTACAATGTGTTGGCTGATGATTCCCCGTCACCTCACATTGGCATTTCGATGCGCAATGTCAACAAAAACACATTCTAACGGGACAAATATAATGAGTCATCATCTGAGGTCACATATTGGCAATGAACGTAGTACTGTGCATGTACATTAAACCTAATCTGTATCTCTCCCCTGAAAACCGTATCTCTACGTCTCAGCGTTGTGCTTGGAGACGAATCAGACAATACAAAGAGTCACTTCCCAGGTTAACCGTCAGCGACCGCCGCGAGGCTTAACGAGATGATCTCAGAGTTATTGCAAGTACAAATCACAGAGCAACCATCCCTCTATAGCTCCCATGGATGGCATTTCATGCCGGGAAACCACATTGGGCAATTAGAGACAAGTACAGCTGTTCTCTGTTCACTTACCATTAAAACTAGCCAACTGAACTCCATTTAACTGTAACTCCACTTCTGTAAGGAGCTGATTCATATATGCATATGTGTAGAGTCAGTTTCATCATAGCGTTTGATGGTTTTTGCGACTGCACTTGAGGAAACTTTAAAAGTTCTTGACATTTTCCAGATTGACTGACTTTCACGTCTTAAAGTAATGATGGACTGTCATTTCTCTTTGCTTATTTGAGCTGTTCTTTCCATAATATGGACTTGGTCTTTTATACAGGTGTGCCAAGCATGTAGTGTCATACCCAAGAAGACTATTATCGCTGCCAAAGGTGCTTCAACAAAGTACTGAGTAAACGGTCTGTATACTTATGTAAATGTGATATTTTTTTAATTAGCAAACATTTTTAAATACCTGTTTTTGCTTTGTCATTATGAATATAATGTGTAGATTGTCAATGGAAAAAAACTATTTAATCCATTTTAGATTCAAATTGGGCTCCCGAGTGGTGCAGCGGTCTAAGTCACTGCATCTCATTGCTCGAGGCATCACTACAGACACCCTGGTTCGAATCCAGGCTGTATCACAACCGGCCGTGATTGGGAGTCCCATAGGGCAGCGCACAATTGGCCCAGTGTCTTTTGTCTGGTGTAGGCTGTCATTGTAAATAATAATTAGTTCTTAACTGACTTGCCTAGTTAAATAAAGGTTCAATTAAATAAAAAAGAACAAAATGTGGAAAAAGAGTGCTTTCCGAATGCACTGTATGTACAGTACCAATCAAAAGTTTGGACACACCTACTCATTTAAGGGTTTCTATTTATTGCTACTATTTTCTACATTGTACAATAATAGTGAAAACATCCAAACTGTGAAATAACACATATGGAATCATGTAGTAACCCCAAAAAGTGTTAAACAAATCAAAATATATTTCATATTTTAGATTGTTAAAATAAGCCACCCTTTGCACATGCATTCTCTCAACCAGCTTCACCTGGAATGCTTTTCCAATAGTCTAGAACAAGATCCCACATCACTCTGTGGTCCAACTCATCCCAAACCATCTCAATTGGGTTGAGGTCAAGGGATTGTGGAGGCCAGGTCATCTGATGCAGCGCTCCAATACTTTTCTTATTGGCAAAAAGCCCTTACACTGCCTGGAGGTGTATTGGGTCATAGTCCTGTTAAAAAACACATGATAGTCCCACTAAGCGCAAACCAGATGGGATGGCGTATCGCTGCAGAATGCTGTGGTAGCCATGCTGGTTAAGTGTGCCTTGAATTATAAATAAATCACTTACAGAGTCACCAGCAAAGCACCCCCACACCATCACACGTCCACCTCCATGCTTCACGGTGGGA